>NW_026891246.1:0-83949 GCF_015708825.2 Lethenteron reissneri | reverse complement strand
TGTGTGTAGTGTGGTCACTGTGTGTAGGTGAGTGTCTGTGTGTGTGTAGGTGTGTCCTGGTGTGTGTGGTGTGTGTCACTGGTGTGTGTGGTGAGTGTCTGTGTGTGTATGTAGTGTCTGTGTGTAGTGTGTGTCACTGTGTGTGTAGGTGAGTGTCTGTGTGTGTGTAGGTTGTGTCACTGTGTGTAGTGTTGTGTCACTGTGTGTGTGGTGAGTGTTGTGTTGTTGTGTGTATGAGTGTCACTGTGTGTGTGGTGATGTCTGTGTGTGTGTAGGTGTGTCACTGTGTGTGTGGTGAGTGTCTGTGTGTGTGTAGGTGTGTGTCACTGTGTGTGTTGTGTGTGTCTGTGTGTGTGTAGGTGAGTGTCTGTGTGTGTAGGTGTGTGTCACTGTGTGTGTGGTGTGTCTGTGTGTGTGTAGGTGTGTCACTGTGTTGTGGTGTGTCTGTGTGTGTGTAGTGTGTGGTCTGTGGTGTAGGTGTGTGTCTGTGTGTGTAGGTGTGTGTCTGTGTGTGTAGGTTGTGTCTGTGTGTTAGGTGAGTGTCTGTGTGTGTAGTGATGTCTGTGTGTGTAGGTGTGTGTCTGTGTGTGTAGGTGTGTGTCTGTGTGTGTAGGTGTGTGTCACTGTGTGTGTGTGGTGAGTGTCTGTGTGTGTGTAGGTGTGTGTCACTGTGTGGTGTGTGTCACTGTGTGTGTGGTGAGTTCTGTGTGTGTAGTGTGTGTCACTGTGTGTGTAGGTGAGTGTCACTGTGGTGGTGAGTGTCTGTGTGTGTGTAGGTGTGTGTCACTGTGTGTGTGGTGAGTGTCTGTGTGTGTGTAGGTGTGTGTCACTGTGTGTGTGGTGAGTGTCTGTGTGTGTGTAGGTGAGTGTCTGTGTGTGTAGGTGTGTGTCACTGTGTGTGGGTGAGTGCTGTGTGTGTAGGTGAGTGTCTGTGTGTGTAGGTGAGTGTCTGTGTGTGTGTAGGTGAGTGTCACTGTGTGTGTGGTGAGTGTCTGTGTGTGTGTAGGTGTGTGTCATGTGTGTGTAGGTGAGTGTCTGTGTGTGTAGGTGAGTGTCTGTGTGTGTAGGTGTGTGTCTGTGTGTAGGTGTGTGTCTGTGTGTGTAGTGTGTCACTGTGTGTGTAGGTGAGTGTCTGTGTGTGTAGGTGTGTGTCACTGTGTTAGGTGTGTCACTGTGTGTGTGGTGAGTGTCTGTGTGTGTAGGTGTGTGTCACTGTGTGTGTGTAGGTGTGTGTCACTGTGTGTGTGGTTGAGTGTTCTGTGTGTGTGTAGGTGTGTGTCACGTGTGTGTGGTGAAGTGTCTGTGTGTGTAGGTGAGTGTCTGTGTGTGTGTAGTGAGTGTCTGTGTGTGTAGGTGAGTGTCTGTGTGTGTGTAGTGAGTGTCTGTGTGTGTGGTGAGTGTCTGTGTGTGTGTAGTTGTGTCACTGTGTGTGTAGGTGAGTGTCTGTGTGTGTAGGTGAGTGTCTGTGTGTGTAGGTGTGTGTCTGTGTGTGTAGGTGTGTGTCTGTGTGTGTGTAGTGTGTGTCACTGTGTGTGTAGGTGAGTGTCTGTGTGTGTGTAGGTGTGTGTCACTGTGTGTAGGTGTGTCACTGTGTGTGTGGTGAGTCTGTGTGTGTAGGTGTGTGTCACTGTGTGTGTGTAGGTGTGGTCACTGTGTGTGTGGTGAGTGTCTGTGTGTGTGTAGGTGTGTGTCACTGTGTGTGTGGTGAGTGTCTGTGTGTGTGTAGGTGAGTGTCTGTGTGTGTGTAGGTGAGTGCTGTGTGTGTAGGTGAGTGTCTGTGTGTGTGTAGGTGAGTGTCTGTGTGTGTGGTGAGTGTCTGTGTGTGTGTAGGTGAGTGTCACTGTGTGTGTGGTGAGTGTCTGTGTGTGTAGGTGAGTGTCTGTGTGTGTAGGTGAGTGTCTGTGTGTAGTGTGTGTCACTGTGTGTGTAGGTGAGTGTCTGTGTGTGTAGGTGTGTGTCACTGTGTAGGTGTGTCACTGTGTGTGGGTGAGTGTCTGTGTGTGTGTGTTGTCTGTGTGTGTGTAGGTGTGTGTCACTGTGTGTGTAGGTGAGTGTCTGTGTGTGTGTAGGTGAGTGTCTGTGTGTGTGTAGGTGTGTGTCACTGTGTGTGTAGGTGAGTGTCTGTGTGTGTAGGTGAGTGTCTGTGTGTAGGTGTGTGTCACTGTGTGTGTAGGTGAGTGTCTGTGTGTGTGTAGGTGTGTCACTGTGTGTAGGTGTGTGTCACTGTGTGTGGTGAGTGTCTGTGTGTGTGTAGGTGAGTGTCACTGTGTGTGTGGTGATGTCTGTGGTGTGTAGGTGTGTGTCACTGTGTGTGTGGTGAGTGTCTGTGTGTGTGTAGGTGTGTGTCACTGTGTGTGTGGTGAGTGTCTGTGTGTGGTAGGTGATGTTTGTGTGTGTAGGTGTGTGTCACTGTGTGTGTGGTGAGTGTCTGTGTGGGTAGTGTGTGTCACTGTGTGTGTGGTGAGTGTCTGTGTGTGTGTAGGTGTGTGTCACTGTGTGTGTGGTGAGTGTCTGTGTGTGTAGGTGTGTGTCTGTGTGTGTAGGTGTGTGTCTGTGTGTGTAGGGTGTCTGTGTGTGTGTAGGTGTGTGTCTGTGTGTGTAGGTGAGTGTCTGTGTGTGTAGGTGAGTGTCTGTGTGTGTAGGTGTGTGTCTGTGTGTGTAGGTGTGTGTCACTGTGTGTGTGTAGGTGAGTGTCTGTGTGTGTGTAGGTGTGTGTCACTGTGTGTAGGTGTGTGTCACTGTGTGTGTGGTGAGTGTCTGTGTGTGGACGGTGTGTGTCACTGTGGTGTGTAGGTGAGTGTCACTGTGTGTGGTGAGTGTCTGTGTGTGTGTAGGTGTGTGTCACTGTGTGTGTGGTGATGTCTGTGTGTGTGTAGGGTGTGTCACTGTGTGTGTGGTGAGTGTCTGTGTGTGTGTAGGGAGTGTCTGTGTGTGTAGGTGGTTGTCACTTGTGTGTGTGGTTGAGTGTCTGTGTTGTGTAGGTGAGTGTCTGTGTGTGTGTAGGTGAGTGTCTGTGTGTGTGTAGGTGAGGCTCACTGTGTGTGGGTGAGTGTCTTGTGTGTGTAAGGTGTGTGTCACTGTTGTGTGTAGGTGAGTGTCTGTGTGTGTAGGTGAGTGTCTGTGTGTGTAGGTGTTGTGTCTGTGTGTGTAGGTGTGTGTCTGTGTGTGTGGTAGGTGTGGTCACTGTGTGTGTGTCAGGTGCGGTGTCTGTGTTGTGTGTAGGTGTGTGTCACTGTGGTAGGTGTGTGTTCACTGTGTGTGTGGTGAGTGTCTGTGTGTGTAGGTGTGTGTCACTGTGTGTGTGTAGGTGTGTGTCACTGTGTGTGTGGTGAGTGTCTGTGTGGTTGTAGGTGTGTGTCACTGTGTGTGTGGTGAGTGTCTGTGTGTGTGTGTAGGTGAGTGTCTGTGTGTGTGTAGGTGAGTTGTCTGTGTGTGTAGGTGAGTGTCTGTGTGTGTGTAGGTGAGTGTCTGTGTGTGTGGTGAGTGCTGTGTGTGTGTAGGTTGAGTGTCACTGTGTGTGGGTGAGTGTCTGTGTGTGTGTAGGTGAGTGTCTGTGTGTGTAGGTGAGTGTCTGTGTTGTAGGTGTGTGTCACTGTGTGTGTAGGTGAGTGTCTGTGTGTGTGTAGGTGTGTGTCACTGTGTGTAGGTGTGTGTCACTGTGTGTGTGGTGAGTGTCTGTGTGTGTGTAGGTGTGTGTCTGTGTGTGTAGGTGTGTGTCACTGTGTGTGTAGGTGAGTGTCTGTGTGTGTGTAGGTGAGTGTCTGTGTTGTGTGTAGGTGTGTGCACTGTGTGTGTAGGTGAAGTGTCTGTGTGTGTAGGTTAGTGTCTGTGTGTAGGTGTGTGTCACTGTGTGTGTAGGTGAGTGTCTGTGTGTGTGTAGGTGTGTGTCACTGTGTGTAGGTGTGTGTCACTGTGTGTGTGGTGAGTGTCTGTGTGTGTGTAGGTGAGTGTCACTGTGTGTGTGGTGAGTGTCTGTGTGTGTGTAGGTGTGTGTCACTGTGTGTGTGGTGAAGTGTCTGTGTGTGTGTAGGTGTGTGTCACTGTGTGTGTGGTGAGTGTCTGTGTGTGTGTAGGTGAGTGTCTGTGTGTGTAGGTGTGTGTCACTGTGTGTGTGGTGAGTGTCTGTGTGTGTGTAGGTGAGTGTCTGTGTGTGTGTAGGTGAGTGTCACTGTGTGTGTGGTGAGTGTCTGTGTGTGTGTAGGTGTGTGTCACTGTGTGTGTAGGTGAGTGTCTGTGTGTGTAGGTGAGTGTCTGTGTGTGTAGGTGTGTGTTGTGTGTGTAGGTGTGTGTCTGTGTGTGTGTAGGTGTGTGTCACTGTGTGTGTAGGTGAGTGTCGTGTGTGTGTAGGTGGTGTCACTGTGTGTAGGTGTGTGTCACTGTGTGTGTGGTGAGTGTCTGTGTGTGTAGGTGTGTGTCACTGTGTGTGTGTAGGTGTGTGTCACTGTGTGTGTGGTGAGTGTCTGTGTGTGTGTAGGTGTGTGTCACTGTGTGTGTGGTGAGTGTCTGTGTGTGTGTAGGTGAGTGTCTGTGTGTGTGTAGGTGAGTGTCTGTGTGTGTAGGTGAGTGTCTGTGTGTGTGTAGGTGAGGTGTCTGTGTGTGTGGTGAGTGTCTGTGTGTGTGTAGGTGAGTGTCACTGTGTGTGTGGTGAGTGTCTGTGTGTGTGTAGGTGAGTGTCTGTGTGTGTAGGTGAGTGTCTGTGTGTAGGTGTGTGTCACTGTGTGTGTAGGTGAGTGTCTGTGTGTGTGTAGGGTGTGTCACTGTGTGTAGGTGTGTGTCACTGTGTGTGTGGTGAGTGTCTGTGTGTGTGTAGGTGTGTGTCACTGTGTGTGTAGGTGAGTGTCTGTGTGTGTGTAGGTGAGTGTCTGTGTGTGTGTAGGTGTGTGCCACTGTGTGTGTGTGGTGAGTGTCTGTGTGTGTGTAGGTGTGTGTCACTGTGTGTGTAGGTGAGTGTCTGTGTGTGTAGGTCAGTGTCGTGTGTGTGTGTAGGTGTGTGTCACTGTGTGTGTAGGTGAGTGTCTGTGTGTGTGTAGGTGTGTGCCACTGTGTGTGTAGGTGAGTGTCTGTGTGTGTTGTAGGTGTGTGTCACTGTGTGTAGGTTGTGGTCACTGTGTGTGTGGTGAGTGTCTGTGTGTGTGTAGGTGTGTGTCACTGTGTGTGTAGGTGAGTGTCTGTGTGTGTGTAGGTGAGTGTCTGTGTGTGTGTAGGGTGTGCCACTGTGTGTGTGGTGAGTGTCTGTGTGTGTGTAGGTGTGTGTCACTGTGTGTGTAGGTGAGTGTCTGTGTGTGTAGGTCAGTGTCTGTGTGTGTGTAGGTGTGTGTCACTGTGTGTGTAGGTGAGTGTCTGTGTGTGTGTAGGTGTGTGCCACTGTGTGTGTGGTGAGTGTCTGTGTGTGTGTAGGTGTGTGTCACTGTGTGTGTAGGTGAGTGTCTGTGTGTGTGTAGGTGTGTGTCACTGTGTGTGTAGGTGAGTGTCTGTGTGTGTGTAGGTGTGTGTCACTGTGTGTGTGGTGAGTGTCTGTGTGTGTGTAGGTGTGTGTCACTGTGTGTGTAGGTGAGTGTCTGTGTGTAGGTGTGTGTCCCTGTGTATGTGGTGAGTGTCTCTGTGTGTGTAGGTGTGTGTCACTGTGTGTGTGGTGAGTGTCTGCGTGTGTAGGTGTGTGTCACTGTGTGTGTGGTGAGTGTCTGTGTGTGTGTAGGTGTGTGTCACTGTGTGTGTGGTGAGTGTGTGTGTGTAGGTGTGTGTCACTGTGTGTGTGGTGAGTGTCTGTGTGTGTATGGTGTGGTCACTGTGTGTGGTGAGTGTCTGTGTGTGTAGCTGAGTGTCACTGTGTGTGTGTAGGTGAGTGTTTGTGTGTGTAGGTGAGTGTCTGTGTGTGTGTAGGTGAGTGTCTGTGTGTGTAGGTGTGTGTCACTGTGTGTGTGTAGGTGAGTGTCTGTGTGTGTAGGTGTGTGTCACTGTGTGTGTAGGTGAGTGTCTGTGTGTGTGTAGGTGAGTGTCTGTGTGTGTGTAGGTGTGTGTCTGTGTGTGTAGGTGTGTGTCACTGTGTGTGTAGGTGAGTGTCTGTGTGTGTGTAGGTGAGTGTCTGTGTGTGTGTAGGTGTGTGTCACTGTGTGTGTAGGTGAGTGTCTGTGTGTGTGTAGGTTGAGTGTCTGTGTGTGTGTAGGTGAGTGTCTGTGTGTGTAGGTGTGTGTCACTGTGTGTGTAGGTGAGTGTCACTGTGTGTGTGGTGAGTGTCTGTGTGTGTGTAGGTGAGTGTCACTGTGTGTGTAGGTGAGTGTCACTGTGTGTGGTGAGTGTCTGTGTGTGTGTAGGTGAGTGTCACTGTGTGTGTGGTGAGTGTCTGTGTGTGTGTAGGTGTGTGTCACTCTGTGTGTAGGTGAGTGTCACTGTGTGTGTGGTGAGTGTCTGTGTGTGTGTAGGTGTGTGTCACTGTGTGTGTGGTGAGTGTCTGTGTGTGTGTAGGTGTGTGTCTGTGTGTGTAGGTGTGTGTCTGTGTGTGTAGGTGTGTGTCTGTGTGTGTAGGTGTGTGTCTGTGTGTGTAGGTGAGTGTCTGTGTGTGTAGGTGAGTGTCTGTGTGTGTAGGTGTGTGTCTGTGTGTGTAGGTGTGTGTCTGTGTGTGTGTAGGTGTGTGTCACTGTGTGTGTGTAGGTGAGTGTCTGTGTGTGTGTAGGTGTGTGTCACTGTGTGTAGGTGTGTGTCACTGTGTGTGTGGTGAGTGTCTGTGTGTGTAGGTGTGTGTCACTGTGTGTGTAGGTGAGTGTCACTGTGTGTGGTGAGTGTCTGTGTGTGTGTAGGTGGTGTCACTGTGTGTGTGGTGAGTGTATGTGTGTGTGTAGGTGTGTGTCACTGTGTGTGTGGTGAGTGTCTGTGTGTGTGTAGGTGAGTGTCTGTGTGTGTAGGTGTGTGTCACTGTGTGTGTGGTGAGTGTCTGTGTGTGTGTAGGTGAGTGTCTGTGTGTGTGTAGGTGAGTGTCTGTGTGTGTGTAGGTGAGTGTCACTGTGTGTGTGGTGAGTGTCTGTGTGTGTGTAGGTGTGTGTCACTGTGTGTGTAGGTGAGTGTCTGTGTGTGTAGGTGAGTGTCTGTGTGTGTAGGTGTGTGTCTGTGTGTGTAGGTGTGTGTCTGTGTGTGTGTAGGTGTGTGTCACTGTGTGTGTGTAGGTGAGTGTCTGTGTGTGTGTAGGTGTGTGTCACTGTGTGTAGGTGTGTGTCACTGTGTGTGTGGTGAGTGTCTGTGTGTGTAGGTGTGTGTCACTGTGTGTGTAGGTGTGTGTCACTGTGTGTGTGGTGAGTGTCTGTGTGTGTGTAGGTGTGTGTCACTGTGTGTGTGGTGAGTGTCTGTGTGTGTGTAGGTGAGTGTCTGTGTGTGTGTAGGTTGAGTGTCTGTGTGTGTAGGTGAGTGTCTGTGTGTGTGTAGGTGAGTGTCTGTGTGTGTGGTGAGTGTCTGTGTGTGTGTAGGTGAGTGTCACTGTGTGTGTGGTGAGTGTCTGTGTGTGTGTAGGTGAGTGTCTGTGTGTGTAGGTGAGTGTCTGTGTGTAGGTGGTGGTCACTGTGTGTGTAGGTGAGTGTCTGTGTGTGTGTAGGTGTGTGTCACTGTGTGTAGGTGTGTGTCACTGTGTGTGTGGTGAGTGTCTGTGTGTGTGTAGGTGTGTGTCTGTGTGTGTGTAGGTGTGTGTCACTGTGTGTGTAGGTGAGTGTCTGTGTGTGTGTAGGTGAGTGTCTGTGTGTGTGTAGGTGTGTGTCACTGTGTGTGTAGGTGAGTGTCTGTGTGTGTAGGTGAGTGTCTGTGTGTAGGTGTGTGTCACTGTGTGTGTAGGTGAGTGTCTGTGTGTGTGTAGGTGTGTGGTCACTGTGTGTAGGTGTGTGTCACTGTGTGTGTGGTGAGTGTCTGTGTGTGTGTAGGTGAGTGTCACTGTGTGTGTGGTGAGTGTCTGTGTGTGTGTAGGTGTGTGTCACTGTGTGTGTGGTGAGTGTCTGTGTGTGTGTAGGTGTGTGTCACTGTGTGTGTGGTGAGTGTCTGTGTGTGTGTAGGTGAGTGTCTGTGTGTGTAGGTGTGTGTCACTGTGTGTGTGGTGAGTGTCTGTGTGTGTGTAGGTGAGTGTCTGTGTGTGTGTAGGTGAGTGTCACTGTGTGTGTGGTGAGTGTCTGTGTGTGTGTAGGTGTGTGTCACTGTGTGTGTAGGTGAGTGTCTGTGTGTGTAGGTGAGTGTCTGTGTGTGTAGGTGTGTGTCTGTGTGTGTAGGTGTGTGTCTGTGTGTGTGTAGGTGTGTGTCACTGTGTGTGTGTAGGTGAGTGTCTGTGTGTGTAGGTGTGTGTCACTGTGTGTAGGTGTGTGTCACTGTGTGTGTGGTGAGTGTCTGTGTGTGTAGGTGTGTGTCACTGTGTGTGTGTAGGTGTGTGTCACTGTGTGTGTGGTGAGTGTCTGTGTGTGTGTAGGTGTGTGTCACTGTGTGTGTGGTGAGTGTCTGTGTGTGTGTAGGTGAGTGTCTGTGTGTGTGTAGGTGAGTGTCTGTGTGTGTAGGTGAGTGTCTGTGTGTGTGTAGGTGAGTGTCTGTGTGTGTGGTGAGTGTCTGTGTGTGTGTAGGTGAGTGTCACTGTGTGTGTGGTGAGTGTCTGTGTGTGTGTAGGTGAGTGTCTGTGTGTGTAGCTGAGTGTCTGTGTGTAGGTGTGTGTCACTGTGTGTGTAGGTGAGTGTCTGTGTGTGTGTAGGTGTGTGTCACTGTGTGTAGGTGTGTGTCACTGTGTGTGTGGTGAGTGTCTGTGTGTGTGTAGGTGTGTGTCACTGTGTGTGTAGGTGAGTGTCTGTGTGTGTGTAGGTGAGTGTCTGTGTGTGTGTAGGTGTGTGCCACTGTGTGTGTGGTGAGTGTCTGTGTGTGTGAGGTGTGTGTCACTGTGTGTGTAGGTGAGTGTCTGTGTGTGTAGGTCAGTGTCTGTGTGTGTAGGTGTGTGTCACTGTGTGTGTAGGTGAGTGTCTGTGTGTGTGTAGGTGTGTGCCACTGTGTGTGTAGGTGAGTGTCTGTGTGTGTGTAGGTGTGTGTCACTGTGTGTAGGTGTGTGTCACTGTGTGTGTGGTGAGTGTCTGTGTGTGTGTAGGTGTGTGTCACTGTGTGTGTAGGTGAGTGTCTGTGTGTGTGTAGGTGAGTGTCTGTGTGTGTGTAGGTGTGTGCCACTGTGTGTGTGGTGAGTGTCTGTGTGTGTGTAGGTGTGTGTCACTGTGTGTGTAGGTGAGTGTCTGTGTGTGTAGGTCAGTGTCTGTGTGTGTGTAGGTGTGTGTCACTGTGTGTGTAGGTGAGTGTCTGTGTGTGTGTAGGTGTGTGCCACTGTGTGTGTGGTGAGTGTCTGTGTGTGTGTAGGTGTGTGTCACTGTGTGTGTAGGTGAGTGTCTGTGTGTGTGTAGGTGTGTGTCACTGTGTGTGTAGGTGAGTGTCTGTGTGTGTGTAGGTGTGTGTCACTGTGTGTGTGGTGAGTGTCTGTGTGTGTGTAGGTGTGTGTCACTGTGTGTGTAGGTGAGTGTCTGTGTGTAGGTGTGTGTCACTGTGTATGTGGTGAGTGTCTCTGTGTGTGTAGGTGTGTGTCACTGTGTGTGTGGTGAGTGTCTGCGTGTGTAGGTGTGTGTCACTGTGTGTGTGGTGAGTGTCTGTGTGTGTGTAGGTGTGTGTCACTGTGTGTGTGGTGAGTGTGTGTGTGTAGGTGTGTGTCACTGTGTGTGTGGTGAGTGTCTGTGTGTGTAGGTGTGTGTCACTGTGTGTGGTGAGTGTCTGTGTGTGTAGCTGAGTGTCACTGTGTGTGTAGCTGAGTGTCACTGTGTGTGTAGCTGAGTGTCACTGTGTGTGTAGCTGAGTCTCACTGTGTGTGTAGCTGAGTGTCACTGTGTGTGTAGGTGAGTGTCACTGTGTGTGTGTAGCTGTGTGTGTGTAGCTGAATATCACTGTGTGTGTGTAGCTGAGTGTCACTGTGTGTAGCTGAGTGTCACTGTGTGTAGCTGAGTGTCACTGTGTGTAGCTGAGTGTCACTGTGTGTAGCTGAGTGTCACTGTGTGTGTGTAGCTGAGTGTCACTGTGTGTAGCTGAGTGTCACTGTGTGTAGCTGTGTGTGTGTAGCTGAGTGTCACTGTGTGTAGCTGAGTGTCACTGTGTGTAGCTGTGTGTGTGTAGGTGAGTGTCACTGTGTGTGTAGCTGAGTGTCACTGTGTATAGCTGAGTGTCACTGTGTGTAGCCGAGTGTCACTGTGTGTAGCTGTGTGTGTGTAGCTGAGTGTCACTGTGTGTAGCTGAGTGTCACTGTGTGTAGCTGAGTGTCACTGTGTGTAGCTGTGTGTGTGTAGCTGAGTGTCACTGTGTATAGCTGAGTGTCACTGTGTGTAGCCGAGTGTCACTGTGTGTAGGTGTGTGTGTGTAGCTGAGTGTCACTGTGTGTAGCTGTGTGTGTGTAGCTGAGTGTCACTGTGTGTAGGTGTGTGTGTGTAGCTGAGTGTCACTGTGTGTAGCTGAGTGTCACTGTGTGTAGCTGAGTGTCACTGTGTGTAGCTGTGTGTGTGTAGCTGAGTGTCACTGTGTATAGCTGAGTGTCACTGTGTGTAGCCGAGTGTCACTGTGTGTAGGTGTGTGTGTGTAGCTGAGTGTCACTGTGTGTAGCTGTGTGTGTGTAGCTGAGTGTCACTGTGTGTAGGCGTGTGTGTGTAGCTGAGTGTCACTGTGTGTAGCTGAGTGTCACTGTGTGTGTAGCTGCTGCTGCGTGTGACGAGGTGGTCTGGCTCGACTCGTCACAGCGGCACTGTGACACTCCGCGAGATGGCGCGCGCCAGCACCTCGGCCACGTGGCAGACGGCGCCATGTGGCGCGCGCGTCCACCGCTGGGCACCGCCGCACCGCCCCCTCCTCCGCATTGCTGCTGCTCTCACGGCGGCCTTCTTCGACTCGCGAGTGGGGTAAGAGAGAGAAGCCGGGCTCGTCGAGAAGCCGGGCTCGTCGCGCGGCGTTGTGACGGGGGGGGGGGGGGGGCTGCGGTGGCGATGTCGGGTCAATGAGTGGCAACGCGTCGCTGTGAAGATCGTCGAGGGAGAAGTCTGCACGCTGCTGCTGCTGCTGCGTTCGCTCGCGCGGGTCACGGTGCCGCCGGGCGGCTCTCCGTCCACGCGCCCGTCCGTGCGTCCGTCTGCCTGCCCGATGGCCGCAGGGCGCTGTCCGCGGACACGATCTGCGGCAAGATTCCGGGACTGACGCCACAGCAGCGGGCGCTGTGCCGGAGCCACCCGGACGCGATGGTCGCGGTCGGCGAGGGCGCGCGCCTGGGAATCGGCGAGTGCCGGCACCAGTTCCGATTCAGCCGCTGGAATTGCTCGGCGCTGGGGGAGGAGACGGTGTTCGGCCAGGAGCTCCCAGGCGGTGAGCGCCCCGACTCGGCGTCAGTTCGGCAGAGGGGCGGACCCGCGGTGTGCGGTCACCCTGTGCGTCTCTCTCTGAATTCTAGAACTCGCAACGCGCCACGTTTCTTATTTATTTAAAAGTTTTTTCATTTCTCAATCATGGGCAGTCCTCTGCCTAGAACAGGAAAAAGAACAGGAGAAATCATGACCACAACCCGAGCCGGTGATCCTGTTGTAACAACCAGTGCCTGCACCACTCTCCCTGACAGCAGGTGCACCGAGTATGAAACACGAGAGACACATCCTGCACACAACCTTTGAGCGAACAAGTTTACCGTCGCCAGGGAAGAAACATGAATCCGCCTACCCTCGCAGCGGAGGCCGTCCTCAAACTCTGTGCCACACGGGGGTGGAGGCCACCGCCATTTCTCATTTGCAGCGTCACTGCCCACCATCTCTGTCTCCACCTACACCACCCTTTCCAACGGCCGACATGCAGGTGCCCTTAATCACTCTCCCGCGCGCCGCCCACAGGGCCGCCTCCTTCACGGCGCTTACGACGGCCCACGCCTGAGCCCAGACCTCCCCCGCCCTCTGTCTGAACATCCCCCAAATTGTATTGGGCAATGTGGCCTTTACTGGACAAAAATGAGGCAGCAGAGGCCGACATAACTCCCACACCTCCCGAGCAAATGGGCACTGAGGGTGCGGGCCAATCTTCGGGAACACATGAACCGTCTTTATTCCGGCCTGTCCCAGGCCGCCAGCCAGGATAAATCCCATTGCCTTTTCGTCAGGGCTGGCGATGTTACGTTTTTCTAAAGTAGTCGGTGCACGGCACCCCGTGCACCTGGCACCTCTGTACCAGCCTGCTGCTTAGACGTCTCCGCCAGGACGTCCCTGGGAATCCACGACGCGCGTGTCTGGGCCGGCTCACGCCTCACGACGTGTTCGCTTGCCGCGGTGCACGACCACCCCTGAGGCCAAGCCGCGGGGGTGCCGCGCGGCAACGAAGCCGTCCCTGGCCACCGCAGGAGCCACGCCTGCCTGTGCCGTACGTAACGAGGCTTCCACCTGGAGTCCATTGGAGAAATACAGGTGCAGCGTGTCGCAGACCAGGATCGTGGCGAGGGTGCACGTGATATTCGGGGCGCCCCTCCCACCGTTCTCGACGCTTTTATTATTACACATCGTTTCCCGTTCCACTCGGCCCATCGCGCCCCCCCCCCCCCCCCCCTCCCCAGATGAACCTGAAGAACATTCGCTGCAGTCTTTTCGCCATTTGCGCGCCCGGCGAGATCACGTAGGCCCGGTAGATAAGTGCCGGGAGGATTTCCACCCTCGGGACCAACATTCTACCATCCATTGGAAGGCGCCTGTCCGCCCGGCCGGCCGGCCTGCCCCTCACCGCCCTCTCCCTTCCCATCCAATGCTTCGTCGCCGAGTCCTGCCAACAGAAGCTGACCCCTAGGATCTTGATCGCCTCTCCCAGCACCGTTATACCGGTCGACGGCCCTCGAATAGCCTGGGGTCACTGAAGATCAGCATCTCACTCTTCCTCACATTTACGTTAGATCCCGAGGCCAAAAATAATCTATCCGCGAGTCCTAGGGCCTCCCATACCGAGGAGACATCCCCACAGGAAATGACGACATCGTCCATATACATGGCTATTTTTGCTGGCTCCCCTGACCGCCTGGGCAAAGGGCTCCATTCACAATATGAATAACACCGGTGACATAGGGAGACACCCCTGTCGCACACCTGACCCAGTTGGTATCTCCTCAGAGAGGACTCCATTTATCAGCAGGCTGCCCGTGAGCTTATGATGCAGCAGTTGCCTTATCCAGCCGATCAATTGTTTCCCCACCCCCATCACCGCGACCCCGCGTCTCCCCCCCCCCACCTCCCACGCGTCCCTGCTCCACCACCCTGCTGCTCACACCGCCCCCCCCCCCCCCCCCCCGTGCGTGGGCTCCCCGACACAAGCAGGTAGCCGAGAAGCGGCCTTCGCGCACGCCGTGATGGCGGCGGCCGTGGCGTACGCCATCACGGCGGCGTGCGGCCGGGGCGACCGGAGCTGGTGTGGCTGCGACGGCGCCAAGCAGGGCGGCTTCTACGATGCACAGGGCGGCTGCTCGGCCGACCTCAGCCACAGCCTCGAGTTCTCGCGCCTCTTCGTGGACGCGCGCGAGGTCCAGCGGAGCGCGTGCACGCTCATGAACCTGCACAACAACGCCGCCGGGCGCAAGGTGTCAGCGATTTCCCCACACCAAGCACTCCTCCAGATCCAATCCAACGCAGGCGCTGAAAACAAAATCACCCCTCCCCACTCTCTCCCTCCCCCCTTCCCACCCCCCATTATCCTACCTCTTCTCCTCGTCATTTTTCCGGCACAATGCTTATTTTTAGCTAAGGAAAGCTGTCTCGAGTGTGGACCAATTAACTTCAAGGACAGTGCATATCATTATCATCATCAGAGTTGTTTCTTTTTGTTTGCATTTTGACTGCTTGTGTTGTGGTTCTTGTGGTTCTTGCAAACATGTCAGTTTTTGTACCAGTTGAAAGGGTAAAAACCTATCACTATATTTTGCCACTGGTAAAGGAGGTGTCTCATAGTGTAAATGGGGTTGTTGCTGGGCTCTGGTCCAATCACACGGCCGGGGTATTGCGGGGGCGGAGCCTGGTCTGCGGGGCGTGTGGGAGGGGCCACCGGTCACCTCGGCAGCTCCAATGGGAGGCGAGGTGAATGGGGGCGGAGCCAGCGGGGCAGTATGGGAAGGCCGGATCTGACGATCCGGAAGGGGAGGAGTCAGGATCACGTGGGGGGAATGGATATAAGTGGGAGCCCGGAAGAGATCGGGGCAGTCGGGGAAGTTGAGAGGCTGAGCCACGCTGGGTGGTGAGAGATCCGCGCCATCGGCCACGTGGCCGAAGGTCCTCAGCACGCCGTCGGCCAGCGGGGTGCGGAGTGCGGGAGTAGAGGAGCTAACGGAGGAGCGTGCGTGGCACGCGAGAGGAGACGACGCTGGTCCGTGGAGGAGACCAGCGGGGTGCGGAGAAGAACCTAAATAGAAGACAAGCGGAGACCAGCAGTGGCTGATGGAGTCTTTTATTACATGTTTGTGTGTTGCCATGAAGGCTCATATATTGGAAAACTCCAGCACAATTGCCGCTGGTGTAATAAAATTATTAAAGTCAAAGTCTGTCTCTGTCTCTCTGTGTCTCTCTGTGTCTCTCTCTGTCTCTCTCTGTCTCTCTCTGTCTTTTTGTCTCCCCCCCCCCCCCCACTTGTCCCCACCTACCTCCCCGATGCTCTCCTGCCCTCTCGTCTCTCTCTCCCCACCACGCGCCGCCAGGTGCTGGAGGAGAAGATGAAGACGGTGTGCAAGTGCCACGGAGTGTTGGGCTCGTGCACCACCAGGACGTGCTGGGCCACGCTGCCCCAGTTCCGCGAGGTGGGCTCCGCACTCAAGCGCAAGTACGACGAGGCGGTCCACGTGGAGCCGGTGCACGCCGGCCGCTACCGCCACCGCTACCCCGCCTTCCTCCAGGCGAGGCGCTCGCGCGGCCACCGCAAGCCGCTCCACACGGAGCTCGTGTTCACCGAGAGCTCGCCTAGCTACTGCGAGGAGGACCGGCTGACGGGCAGCGTGGGCACGCGCGGCCGCCCGTGCAACCGCACGTCGCCGCACGCCGACGGCTGCGAGCTGCTGTGCTGCGGCCGCGGCTACGACACGCGCCAGTACACGCGCTCGTGGCATTGCAAGTGCGAGTTCCGCTGGTGCTGCTACGTGCGCTGCAGCACGTGCAGCGAGGGGGCGGAGGAGTACACGTGCAAGTGACGGCGGCGGCGGCTCGCTGGGAAGCTGGGGCCCCGACTCCTCCGCCGGCTCGATCGCTCGCCCCGTCGACTGTCGGCCATGGCCCCCACGGGCCTCGCCCCTGGCAACAACAATCATGGCCGGACAAAAGTGTCAGCGGATGTCGCTGCCTGATGGCGCGGCTGTCGTTCCGCACCTCGCAGTTGCCCTCAACTTCCCTCCCTCACCCCACCCCACTCACCACCCCACCCACCGCCACCCTGCGTGATTGCCGACGGGGTGGGGGGGGGGGGCGCCAGGCGGATCCCTGCAAGAGATCTGCAATCGGCTCCCGAGCCTGGGACAAAGTAGCCACCGAGATCTCAGCATGATGGGAGAGAGAGGAGGAGTCGGTGACTCGTCCACATTGCTCACCATGCCCTGCCCCTCCCCCCCACCACCACCTCTGCCCCTCCAACCACATGCTGCTTCTCCCACTCAGATTTGCTGACCACGAGGACCCACAAGTTCTGTATGTCGCCGGCACCGAGTGCAGCATCTCCCAGTGAATCCCAGCGTCCCCCCCCCCCCCCCCCCCCCGGCGAGCATTTCCCTCGTCGAACACGGGGGAAATGCGTGGACTCGATGATCTCGTGTTTTACAGGGAAAGGTGCGCATGGAAGGGCGGCAGATGGTCCAAAAATGTGTGGTTAAATATTTTTTGCATGGTTAATAACATATTTCCAATGATTACTAAGTGTGTACCCCTCATCACGGTTGAAATTATGTCTGTGTTTGTAAATTTGGATGGCCTCGTATACAAACCTTTGATGGTAGCCAGAGGGTTTGCAAAGCACCTTAGTCTCGAAAAAAACAATATCATGAGAGCCCACCGCGTTGTAGCAATGATCGGCAAAGGCGGAAGACTCAATTTTGCCGTGTTTCAAATCTTGCTTGTGCTCGCGGACACGATCAGAGACATGACGTTTCGTTTCCCCAATGTAACAATCACCACAGCTGCAACTCAGTTTATAGACTCCAGGGTATTGCAAGTCAGGGATGACATCCTTCACAGATGGGCTCTCATGATATTGCTTTTTCCGAGACTAAGGTGCTCTGCAAACCCTCTGGATACCATCAAAGGTTTGTACACGAAGCCATTCAGATATACAAACACAGACATAATTTCAACCGTGATGATGGGTACAAACTTAGTAATCATTGGAAAGATGTTATTAACCATGCAAAAAAAGATTTAACTACACATTTTTGGACCATTTTATCTGACAGGCACTATTTTACTTTACCGAGTGTTGACATCCCCAGCGTTTAACAGTACTCTCCTTTTTCGTATTTGATTGTCAGCCAACACTGGTGAAAACAACATGGGCATTTTCGTTCTCTTCTGTCATGTGCACCAACAGGGGCTTGCGCACAAACACGTCCACGTCGACGTCTACGTACACCTCTTTTAGCACCCCCCCCCTCCCAATACGTTCCATTCATTGGCTACCACATTCTGATAAGCTCCCCCCCTCCTCCCCCTTAACTTGTATGACCCCAAGAACACCATCCCCACCGTCATACATGGAGGTGGAAACATTATGCGTTGGGGGTGTTTATCTGCTAAGGGGACAGGACAACTTCACCGCATCAAAGGGACGATGGACGGGGCCATGTACCGTCAAATCTTGGGTGAGAACCTCCTTCTCTCAGCCAGGGCATTGAAAATGGGTCGTGGATGGGTATTCCAGCATGACAATGACCCAAAACACACGGCCAATGCAACAAAGGAGTGGCTCAAGAAGAAGCACATTAAGGTCCTGGAGTGGCCTAGCCAGTCTCCAGACCTTAATCCCATAGAAATATGTGGAGGGAGCTGAAGGTTCGAGTTGCCAAACGTCAGCCTCGAAACCTTAATGACTTGGAGAAGATCTCCAAAGAGGAGTGGGACAAAATCCCTCCTGAGATATGTGCAAACCTGGTGGGCAACTACAAGAAACGTCTGACCTCTGTGATTGCCAACAAGGGTTTTGCCACCAAGTACTAAGTCATGTTTTGCAGAGGGGGTCAAATACTTATTTCCCTCATTAAAATGCAAATCAATTTATAACATTTTTGACGCGTTTTTCTGGATTTTGTTGTTGTTTTTCTGTCTCTCACTGTTCAAATAAACCTACCATTAAAATTATAGACTGATCATTTCTTTGTCAGTGGGCAAACGTACAAAATCAGCAGGGGATAAATACTTTTTTCCCTCACTGTATATATGATGGTAATTTTAGCTGATGGAACAGGAAATAATCGTGATTAAATGTATGTAAGTATACATTAATACAGTATATATAAAGTAGAAACAAGCGGAGTGCCACATGAGGCAGTTTATCTCTTGGATAAATCATACCAAAATAACGGGTACGTAACTTTCTTAGGGTGATATTGCATCTAAGCTGATACTTTTGTCTAGACGACTAAATGCGACATTAAACTAAGAACGAGTCAGGCTGTCGTCGCTGCAGCGTCATTTATTCACAACTTACACATTCAGTGCATTCTCTAATGAAAATACGAAATGCAGTAAATCCTACTACACAGTCAGTAGCTACTACTGGCTCAGTAGATACTACTGTACAGTCCGTCGAGACAACTACAGAATCAATAGATACTACTTCCTCTGTTGTATGTAGGGCGTGTAGCTATATATAACTACGTGGGGGTAAAGATATGTTTTGAGGGGGGAGTCAACAATTTCCAGAAACCTTTGACATCAACTATTTCCCGCACACTTTCTTTAACTTTTCACGTGAGGTCCAGGCACACCAGGAGGTCCCATAGGACCCTGAGACCCTGGCACACCCTGAACAAACACAGACACAGTTTTAATAAAAACGAGTCTTGTATTTAAATGCCACACATTCATACATGTCAACCCATTCGGCTTACCCCTATTCTTGTACAGGGAAATTTTGATTTCCAGCTCCGTACGGCGTGCAGCCGTTTCAATACGACAAACACGTTCAGCAGGAGACAACACGCCCGTTGAGCACGCGCTAGCTCGGCCACCTACTTGCTGCCCTGCAACGCAGTTACCCTTCACGCAAGTTGACCAACTCGTGCAATCATCTCTGCGTAGGCCACGAGGTTCGTGCCGCCAGCGGCCGGCAGCGAAGTGAAGGGTGAACTCCAACGGCACCGCCTGGTCTGGCGCTCACCGCTCGCGGCAGCGCAGCTACCGTCGAGTGCACAGGCGGTGCAACTGCGCCGGTGCGCCGGAGGGGTCGAAGCACCCGGGTGCGAACAGAGGGGGGCGGGTAGTTGCAAGCCCCGTGCCGGCAATGGTACGACGCTAACGGACGGTGAGCGGCGGCGGGTTCTGCGCCGCTACGTTGCTGGGGCAGTGCACCTCACGCGCTCGTGCGCAAGGCGCCGCACGGCGCAGTTGCCCAATCACACTTGGCTCGGTCGCGTGTCTCTTTGGAGAAGTTCCATCGTTACACGCCTCGTTCACCAAATGTGGTTTGACGTTTACACTATGAGACATCTCCTTTGCCAGTGGCAAAATAGTGATAGGTTTTTACCCTTTTCAACTGGTATAACAACTGACACCTTTATAGAAGGCATCATGTTTGCAATAACCACAACACAAGCAGTCAAAATGCAAACAAACAAGAAACAACTCTGATGATGATAATGATATGCACTGTCCTTGAAGTTGATTGGTCCACACCCGAGACGGCTTTTCTTAGAGCCTAGTCTCCATTGGTGTTGGACCAGATGACACCAAAAGGCGTACAACTCAAAGACAGCGCACTATCAGAGTATTGAGAGCTCGGGGTAAACATTTACACTATGAGACCTCCTTTACCAGTGGCAAAATATAGTGATAGGTTTTTACCCTTTCAACTGGTACTGTCTCGGATGTGGACCAATCAACTTCAAGGACAGTGCATATCATTATCATCATCAGAGTTGTTTCTTTTTGTTTGCATTTTGACTGCTTGTATTGTGGTTATTGCAAACATGATGGACTCATGGCACTTGTTTTATTAAACTCTTGAATAAGATTTGGTTATAACTGTTGATGTTATGTAGCTGTAGATGTGACACAAACTATTGCTTTCTGAAAGATCTTGTAAAAGACAAGGGCAAAATTCACTTGTTTTAAAGTTTAATGATAACAGACCACTTTGCATTACTTATAACTCCTGTTAAAAATGTTCATGAGGTAAAGATATTTAACTCATGGAAATTTAAGGTATTCTATACAGTTTGTTCAATGTTATCTGACTGAATGAAAGGCAGAATTGCGTTTTTAGAGTTGTTCACGTCTGCCTGAGTGGCTTCTATTTGGTTACATTGTCATTTGAAAAATAAAGTTAATTGTGGCAATGAAAATTGTTTTAGAACAGTGTGTGCTGTATGTGCTGTGTGTGTGCTGTATGTGCTGTGTGTGTGTGTGCTGTATGTGCTGTGTGTGTGTGTGCTGTGTGTGCTGTATGTGCTGTGTGTGTGCTGTGTGCTGTGTGTGCTGTGTGTGCTGTATGTGTACTGTGTGTGTGCTGTGTGTGTGCTGTGTGTGTGCTACTGCTGTGTGTGTGTGCTGTGTGCGTGCTGTGTGCTGTGTGTGTGCTGTGTGCTGTGTGTGTGCTGTGTGCTGTGTGTGTGCTGTGTGTGTGTGCTGTGTGTGTGTGCTGTGTGTGTGTGTGTGCTGTGTGTGCTGTGTGTGTGTGTGCTGTGTGTGTGTGTGCTGTTGTGCTGTGTGCTGTGTGTGCTGTGTGCTGTGTGTGCTGTGTGTGCTGTGTGTGCTGTGTGTGCTGTGTGTGCTGTGTGCGTGTGTGTGTGTGTTGTGTGTGCTGTGTGCTGTGGTGTGCTGTGTGTGTGTGTGTGTGCTGTGTGTGTGCTGTGTGCTGTGTGTGTGCTGTGTGTGCTGTGTGCTGTGTGTGTGTGTGTGCTGTGTGTGTGTGTGCTGTGTGTGCTGTGTGTGCTGTGTGTGTGTGTGTGCTGTGTGTGTGTGTGCTGTGTGTGCTGTGTGCTGTGTGTGCTGTGTGCTGTGTGTGTGGTGCTGTGTGTGCTGTGTGCTGTGTGTGTGCTGTGTGTGTGGTGTGCTGTGGTGTGCTGTGTGTGTGTGGCTGTGTGTGTGTGCTGTGTGTGCTGTGTGCTGTGTGGTGCTGGTGTGCTGTGTGTGTGTGCTGTGTGTGCTGTGTGTGTGCTGTGTGTGTGGTGTGCTGTGTGTGCTGTGTGCTGTGTGTGCTGTGTGGCTGGTGTGTGCTGTGTGTGTGCTGGTGTTGTGCTGTGGTGTGCTGTGTGTGCTGTGTGTGTGTGTGCTGTGTGCTGTGTGTGTGCTGTGTGTGCTGTGCTGTGTGTGCTGTGTGCTGTGTGTGCTGTGTGCTGTGTGTGCTGTGTGTGTGTGCTGTGTGTGCTGTGTGTGTTGTGTATGTGCTGTGTGTGTGCTGTGTGCTGTGTGTGTGTGCTCTCTCTGTGTGTGGTACCTCATGGGGAGCAGTAGTGTAGCTGTTAGCGCTACGCTGCGCTACGAACCCGGCGACCAGAGTTCGATTCCTGCTCACGGCCAATACCAAGTGACTATTATCTGAAACTGTCCTGGGCATCCCCTAGGTAGACTCAACCTCAAATTAGTACCTGGTGCGATGTGCAAACATCGTCACTAGGGAGACAAAGGCGGTCGGGCGGGGTGCTGGCCACCCACC
Organism: Lethenteron reissneri; assembly: GCF_015708825.2. NCBI lineage: Eukaryota > Metazoa > Chordata > Hyperoartia > Petromyzontiformes > Petromyzontidae > Lethenteron > Lethenteron reissneri. Next base: position 63,078 of record NW_026891246.1, on the reverse strand, counting down.
CCCTCGTGTAACATTTCGCCCTTCATAGGTGCTCGCTAACAGCACTTGCCCCAACAGTCTGTTAAGGCTACACGGGGGATCTTTGTCTCTATTTACGTGACCGTGTCGTCTACACGCTGTCTGTTGATTATGTTAACGGCAGGCTTTGATTCCTAAAGCAATTAAAGAAATTGTGCCGTGTTTACTGAATGTGGAGGTATCTTTTTTTAATAAACGAGACGACGCGTTGTCTCGTACAATTAAAGATTTCAACCCGAGTTTCATTGCGAGCCGGAGTTTTGGGGGCCAGGACTCCGGAAAATATCTCCTGCCTGGTTATCCAGGCGAAGAGTGATTTTTTAAAACACTCTCATCGATAATCAGAATCACTAACAGGGGTCATTGCATGAAACGTCGTCTTCTCGTATATTGTTTTCATCTTCATGGCAGTGTTGTCGATTTTTTTCGTTTGAAGGGAGGGGGAGGGGGTGGTGTCATCATTGTCAAGGATGACAGTGGCGGGGGGAGGGTGCGGGGGGAGGGTGGGGGGGCAGTGGGTGTCTGCGAGCTCCTATTAAGGCCGGAGCATCGCACTCCACGGAGGGATGCGAGTCAGTGTCGTGGCACGTGTATAATCGCACGATTGCGTAACGCACGCACGCACTCACCGTGCTAGAGTCATCATTTTAGGCCGAGTGGACCTAGGGGACGCCCACGTCAGGGCGGCCGGAATGTTGAACGCGTGCGCGTCTCTGGGATGGTGGCGCTCAGGAGCGCGACGTGCGGCCGTGTGCGAGGCTGTTCGTGTACCCGTCTGTGTGTCGTGACGGGGAGCGGTGGTGCAGCGGTTAGCGCGTTGTGCTACGAATCCGGCGACCCGGGTTCGATTCCCTCTCACGGTGACGATTATCTGAAATGGTCCTGGGCCTCCCCTAGGTCGACTCAGACTCAAATGAGTACTTGGTGCGATGTGTAAACATCGCCACTGAGGAGACAGGTGGCTGGGCGTGGTGTTGGCCACTCGCCCCCCTCGTGTGCCACAGTGCCGGCCTTCACAGGTGCTACTCGCTAACAGCACTTGCCCCTACAGCCCGTGAAGCCTTTACGGGGCACTTTGTATGCCCGTGTACCTGCGTTTACGCATGTGCGCTCGTACGTTCGCACGTACGTGTGTACGTATGCGCGGACACAAATGTATGCGTGGATGTACTTGTGTATGTGCGTGTGTACGTATGCGCGGACACAAATGTATGCGTGGATGTACTTGTGTATGTGCCACGTACGTGTGCGTCTATAAATACGCATACGTACACGTACGCGCATTTATGTGCATATCAGAACGCAGGTTTGCGTGCGTATTTACCTCTGTGTGTAGTTTATAGAGACGCACGCGTTTCGAGCCAGCCTCAAACGAGAACCTGGTGCGGTGTGGCAACATCGGTCAGCAGCTTGCAGGCTTAACAGCAACTTGCCCCTACAGCCTGTCGAAGGCTACACGGGGGAACTTTGCCTCTGTGTCCCTATGAGTGAGTGTGTGTGGGGTGACGTGCAACTCGGAACTGTGGAATGTGGCGAGGTGGCTGGTGGGATTCTGGGGTGGTGGGAGGCGGAGGGGACGCGGGATGAAGTGTAGCCCGCGCCCGTTATCCCTCATTCCCGGAGCGCCCACACACACACGGGCACACACACACACGGGCACACACACACACGGGCACACACACACACGGGCACACACACACACAGGCACACAACAACAACCGCCATTCGCCACTAAGTGGCGGTGACGTCACCACGACGCTTGTGCCAGGCCATGTGCACCTTGAGGCCACGTGAAGTGTCGAACGCCCGCTGGCAGGAGGTCACGGGGCAGACCCAGCAGGTGCCACGGATCGACTGACTGAGATGACCGGCTGATGCACCACCTGTGCCCCATACTGTGCCAATTTGCTGTGCTTTAGCCACCCGGCGCTCCGCTCGTTGTGAGCGTCGCTCCTCCGTTGTTGTTGGAGGGCGACTGCCTCCAACTGCCCAGTAGCGTCCTTCACGAGCCTCCTCCACTGAGGCCGATTTTGACACCGCTGGTACCGGTCATCGGCAAGTCCACTCAGCTCCACGTCCTCCTGTACCACATCACTCCATCTCTTCTCTAGCCCGTGCCGCGCCCTTTTAGCCCCTTCGATCCGGCCGAACAAAAGCTGTTTAGGCATGCGGTGGCTGGGCATGCGGGCTACATGACCCAGCCAACGCAGCCTTGCCTGCCGGAGGAGCTCACCAAAGGGACTTTGCCCAGATCTTTCAAGGATTTGTGAGCTCCTCACACAATCCAGCCTGGTTAAACCCAGGGTGGATCGTGCACAATACCCATGGCAAACATCACCCTTCACCACCCACCATCTCCTGCATATTCTCCCCGTGGATTTTTCTCCGGGTCCTCCGGTTTTCCCCCTCCACATTTAGAATCAACATCACGCGTTCAGAGTGTTTGGCTGCTTTAAGTGTCCACGTCATCAGCCATTTCAATGTGGCTATCATTTGTGAAAGCCAGGTCGCTTCTGCAAGAGCGCTACGTCGCTCAGTGGGCCATGCTTTGTGAACTAAAACAGATGTTTGAGTTTATAGACATTGCAGCAGTCAGAGACGCACACGTTATATTGCAGAGTGGATCGTACCAGTTTCTTTTGTTCAGGGGGCTGGGAATGCGTTTGCTTTATAAAAGTGCTCTCACTTTCAATCTGCCCTTGAAACCAATCGTTAATCGAGTCCAGTCCTGCCGTCGTGTGTTTACTTAGCCACACTGGCGAAAGGTCACTCCTGACATTTCCATAACGAATGCAAGAGGCTTCATCGCATGCGAGAGAACGCCGACTCGTGCCACGTGGCACTCGACGTTCTCTTCCTCAAACGAGTCTTTGCATTTGGACGCGTAAAATAGCCGATTTAATTTCCTGCAGCAACTAAAAAGTCAGATCGTATTCGTGGAATTACCGCCCCTCCCCCCTCCGTGAGTAGCGCCTCGTGGATTTAATAATTTAATTAGGGAAGTTGCGGAGGCGGCTTTACGAGTGGCTCAAGCAACAGGGTTCACTCACCACTCTCTACACGTGACCCATCTCCACGCGCGTGTGTCCAGTTGAACGCATTGGCTTTCTCCGCGTGCAAAAGTACTCAAGAAGGAATTTGACAAGCAACCGGGCATTACAGGTCACGTGACACTACAGGTGTGCTCACACCTGAGTGCATGTGTGTGCGTGTGCGTGTGTGCATGTGTGTGCGTGTGTGCGGGTGCGTGTGTGTGAGTGTGCGTGTGTGTGTGGGCTTGTGTGTGCATGTGTGTGCGTGTGTGCGGGTGCGTGAGTGTGCGTGTGTGTGCGTGTGTGCGGGTGCGTGTGTGTGAGTGTGCGTGAGTGTGCATGTGTGTGCATGTGTGTGCGTGTGCGTCAGTGTGCGTGCGTGTATGTGCGTGTGTGTGTACGTGTGTGCGTGTGCGTGAGTGTGTGTGTGGGCGTGTGTGAGTGTGTGTGCGTGAGTGTGCGTGTGTGTACGTGTGTGCGTGAGTGGGCGTGTGTGTGCGTGAGTGGGCGTGTGTGTGCGTGTGTATGCGCGTGTGTGTGTGAGTGTGCGTGCGTGAGTGTGCGTGCGACAGTGTAGTGGTTAGCGCTACGCTGCGCTATGAACCCGGCGACACGGGTTCGATTCCCGCTCACGGCCAATACCAGTGACGACGATTATCTGAACCGGTCCCGGGCTTCCCCTAGGTCGACTCAGCCTCAAATGAGTACCTGGTGCGGTGTGTAAACGTCGCCACTGGAGACAAAGGCGGTCGGGTGTGGTGCTGGCCACTCACCCCCTCGTGTGCCGTTCCGGCCTTCATAGGTGCTCGCTAACAGCACTTGCCCCTACAGTCTGTTAAGGCTACACGGGGGATCTTTTGTGCGCGCAGCATTACAACAACAACATCAACAACATCAACAACAACAACATCAACAACACATAAGAGATGCGGCACAACAACAACAACAATGACCCCCCCTCCTCCCCCCGTATGGATGTAACAGACTGTAGGGGCAAGTGCTGTTAGCGAGCACCTATGAAGGCCGGAACGGCACACGAGGGGGTGAGTGGCCAGCACCACGCCCGGCCGCCTTAATCTCCCCAGCGGCGATGTTTACTGCTACACACCGCTGCACCGGGGACTCATTCGAGACAACAACACACGCTGAAGGGGGGGAGGGGGGGGGAGTTTTGAGAAATCTGTTTGATGAACGAAATGGGTTTGATAAGATGTTGAACTTATTGTTGCTTAAGCTTCTTTAAAAAATAACAATCCAACGAACAAGATGAAGAAATAATGCTGTGCATGTAAGTTGGATGATTTCTATAGACAGTTGAACATTCGTGGTTTGAAGCATTAACACGTGAACATGTGAACCCCTAGATCACGGGTTCATTGACGCGTCGCTCTTGACACTGAACACGTTTCTCCTCCTGCGGAGGGAGCTGGTAGGAACGTCGGGTTGCTCGGTCAATGGCCTGCAGGGTCAACGGCGGCGTGGTGTATTCCGCAAATATGCCCGACAGTGAGGGCGGGCACAAGCCGGCGTGAGTAGGTTAAACGTTGAGTTTTATAAGGGCACCACGGGGTGACCAGCCCCTCCCCTCCCAGCCCCACCCCCCACCCAGCCCCACCCGTCCCCACCCTCCCCTCCCAGCCCCACCCCCCACCCAGCCCCACCCTCCCCACCCTCCCCTCCCAGCCCTACCCTCCCCACCCAGCCCCTCCCTGCACGACGGACGGACGGACACAATAATCCCCTGTGGGCTGGTGTAACCAGAGGTTCCTACCAGTAACAATCTTGCCAATTGCTTGTTTTTATTTTGTACGTCTCGGCTCTGTCGTGAATAGGTGCATCCTCACGACGATGTTTGTTAACTGAATGTCACTGACAACATGACTAGGTGCAATGTATCCCACCGGCGAGGGTGAATGGTGTCGTGTGCGAAGCTGCGCAGTGGCGTGGAGTGGCTCTGGGGGAGAGGCGTGAGAAGTCGCTCACATTTCATGAATGACTTTATCAAGGCCCCAGCAACACACGTGCACGTGGCGTGTGAGTGAGCGCAGTTTCACAGGGCGATTTGGGCAATTAGAACACACGACGGAATTGATTACACCTGCTTGCTTCATCAACAAAAGCCCATCGGGAAACAATTATTCTGAATGTGTTTGTGTGCATTGATTAGAGGCCGTCGATAAATGACGTCACGCACCTGGCGTGACGCTATTTATGGACGTGGGGAGCGGTAGTGTAGCGGTTAGCGCGCTGCGCTAACTCAAGTGACGATTATCTGAACCGGTCCTGGGCTTCCCCTAGGTCGACTCAGCCTTAAGTGAGTACCTGGTGCGGTGTGTAAACATAGCCACTGGGGAGACAAAGGCGGTCGGGCGTGGTGCTGGCCACCCACCCCCTCGTGTACCTTTCCGGCCTTCTTAGGTGCTCGCTAACAACACATGCCCCTATAGTCTATTAAGGCTTTACGGGGGATCTTTGTAGGTGAGTGTGTGTGTGTAGGTGAGTGTCTGTCTGTGTGTCGTCGTGTGTGTGTGTAGGTCAGTGTGTGTGTGGGTGAGTGTGTGTAGGTCAGTGTCTGTCTGTGTGTGTGTGTAGGTGGGTGTCTGTCTGTCTGTGTGTGTGTAGGTGGGTGTCTGTGTGTGTGTGTAGGTGGGTGTCTGTCTGTCTGTGTGTGTGTGTAGGTGGGTGTCTGTCTGTCTGTGTGTGTAGGTGGGTGTCTGTCTGTCTGTGTGTGTGTGTGTGTAGGTGGGTGTCTGTCTGTCTGTGTGTGTGTGTGTAGGTGTCTGTCTGTCTGTCTGTCTGTGTGTGTGTGTAGGTGGGTGTCTGTCTGTCTGTGTGTGTGTGTAGGTGGGTGTCTGTCTGTCTGTGTGTGTGTAGGTGGGTGTCTGTCTGTCTGTGTGTGTAGGTGGGTGTCTGTCTGTGTGTGTGTATAGGTGGGTGTCTGTCTGTCTGTGTGTGTAGGTGGGTGTCTGTCTGTCTGTGTGTGTGTGTAGGTGGGTGTCTGTCTGTGTGTGTGTGTGTGTAGGTGGGTGTCTGTCTGTCTGTGTGTGTGTGTGTGTGTAGGTGGGTGTCTGTCTGTCTGTCTGTGTGTGTGTAGGTGGGTGTCTGTCTGTCTGTGTGTAGGTGGGTGTCTGTGTGTGTGTGTGTAGGTGGGTGTCTGTGTGTGTGTGTGTAGGTGGGTGTCTGTCTGTCTGTGTGTGTAGGTGGGTGGGTGTCTGTCTGTCTGTGTGTGTGTGTAGGTGAGTGTCTGTCTGTCTGTCTGTGTGTGTGTAGGTGAGTGTCTGTCTGTCTGTCTGTGTGTAGGTGAGTGAGTGTCTGTCTGTGTGTGTGTGTGTAGGTGAGTGAGTGTCTGTCTGTGTGTGTGTGTGTAGGTGAGTGAGTGTCTGTCTGTGTGTGTGTGTGTAGGTGAGTGAGTGTCCGTCTGTGTGTGTGTGTGTAGGTGAGTGAGTGTCTGTCTGTGTGTGTGTGTAGGTGAGTGAGTGTCTGTCTGTGTGTGTGTGTGTAGGTGAGTGAGTATCTGTCTGTGTGTGTGTGTGTAGGTGAGTGAGTGTCTGTCTGTGTGTGTGTAGGTGGGTGTCTGTCTGTGTGTGTGTGTGTGTAGGTGGGTGTCTGTCTATCTGTGTGTGTGTAGGTGGGTGTCTGTCTGTCTGTGTGTGTAGGTGGGTGTCTGTCTGTCTGTGTGTGTAGGTGGGTGGGTGTCTGTCTGTCTGTGTGTGTAGGTGAGTGTCTGTCTGTCTGTCTGTGTGTGTAGGTGAGTGAGTGTCTGTCTGTGTGTGTGTGTGTAGGTGAGTGAGTGTCTGTGTGTGTGTGTGTAGGTGAGTGAGTGTCTGTCTGTGTGTGTGTGTGTAGGTGAGTGAGTATCTGTCTGTGTGTGTGTGTGTAGGTGAGTGAGTGTCTGTCTGTGTGTGTGTAGGTGGGTGTCTGTCTGTGTGTGTGTGTGTGTAGGTGGGTGTCTGTCTGTCTGTGTGTGTGTAGGTGGGTGTCTGTCTGTCTGTGTGTGTAGGTGGGTGGGTGTCTGTCTGTCTGTGTGTGTAGGTGAGTGTCTGTCTGTCTGTCTGTGTGTGTGTAGGTGAGTGTCTGTCTGTCTGTCTGTGTGTGTGTAGGTGAGTGAGTGTCTGTCTGTGTGTGTGTGTGTAGGTGAGTGAGTGTCTGTCTGTGTGTGTGTGTGTAGGTGAGTGAGTGTCCGTCTGTGTGTGTGTGTGTAGGTGAGTGAGTGTCTGTCTGTGTGTGTGTGTGTAGGTGAGTGAGTGTCTGTCTGTGTGTGTGTAGGTGAGTGAGTATCTGTCTGTGTGTGTGTGTGTAGGTGAGTGAGTGTCTGTCTGTGTGTGTGTAGGTGGGTGTCTGTCTGTGTGTGTGTGTGTGTAGGTGGGTGTCTGTCTGTCTGTGTGTGTGTAGGTGGGTGTCTGTCTGTCTGTGTGTGTAGGTGGGTGGGTGTCTGTCTGTCTGTGTGTGTAGGTGAGTGTCTGTCTGTCTGTCTGTGTGTGTGTAGGTGAGTGTCTGTCTGTCTGTCTGTGTGTGTGTAGGTGAGTGAGTGTCTGTCTGTGTGTGTGTGTGTAGGTGAGTGAGTGTCTGTCTGTGTGTGTGTAGGTGAGTGAGTGTCTGTCTGTGTGTGTGTGTGTAGGTGAGTGAGTGTCTGTCTGTGTGTGTGTGTGTGTAGGTGAGTGAGTGTCTGTCTGTGTGTGTGTGTAGGTGAGTGAGTGTCTGTCTGTGTGTGTGTGTAGGTGAGTGAGTGTCTGTCTGTGTGTGTGTGTGTAGGTGAGTGAGTGTCTGTCTGTGTGTGTGTGTGTAGGTGAGTGAGTGTCTGTCTGTGTGTGTGTAGGTGAGTGAGTGTCTGTCTGTGTGTGTGTAGGTGAGTGAGTGAGTGTCTGTCTGTGTGTGTGTGTGTAGGTGAGTGAGTGAGTGTCTGTCTGTGTGTGTGTGTGTAGGTGAGTGAGTGAGTGTCTGTCTGTGTGTTTGTGTAGGTGAGTGAGTGAGTGTCTGTCTGTGTGTGTGTAGGAGAGTAAGTGAGTGTCTGTCTGTGTGTGTGTGTGTAGGTGAGTGAGTGAGTGTCTGTCTGTGTGTGTGTGTGTAGGTGAGTGAGTGAGTGTCTGTCTGTGGGGGTGAGTGAGTGTCTGTCTGTGTATGTGTAGGTGAGTGAGTGTCTGTACCGGGGGAATTTCCATCTGGTACAGATGTAGTGTTGTAAAGGACGGACTTCTAAACTTCTTTATGGCACACACTGTTTATTATCTTGACACACAGTCTCCTGACCCTGCACAGCTCGCACTCACTCCTCGCTCCTATTCTACGAAGGTACAGCCTTCGGACTTGCCGTCTATCTAATCTTCCCGCTAGCCTAGCGTCCTCCGGCTGGGACCTAGGGGAGGCACACTGACCCGCCGCTGGCCCGGCGGGTCCCCGACCTCTGGTCGCTCGAGACCTTCGCCCTCACAAGGGCGGGAAGGCTGGGAGCCAGGGTCCTATCCAGGACCTATCTCCCCTGACCACTGGTGACACTGAGCCCCAGCCCTGACAAGGGCTGGAAGGCTTGGTCCAGGGTCCTAGCTGTCTTCGGCCGACTTGGGTCTTCGTGTGGCAGAACTCACGAAGAGCTCTCAGCGCTCTGGCTTTTATACCTGTTCGTGGCCGGGTTGTCCAATCCCCGGCCACCTTGTGGAACCCTCCGATTGGTCCTTCCCAATCTGGCGTTTGGATCCTACCTCACCCCATTTGACCCTGACCGTTTGATTGAGCGGGAAAACCTTGTTTACGATCCGCTCTCTCAGTTTGCGAACAGCGAGCAGTTAACACCACTACATATATATAATGGGAGGCTGATCGACGCCCGGGTGCGATCAAGGGATGGCTCCCTATTGGTCAACCACGTTATGTATGCCGATGATTTGGTAATAGCTGCTCATTCAGAAGAGGAGTTGGAGACGCTGCTGCTGAGACTGGAGCGTGCCACTAAGAGGTGGGGCCTTACCATCAGCCCCACCAAAACTAAGCACCTGCCTGGGTATTTTGTACCATCGGACACTCCACCCCCACAACTCCCAACCGGTGATGGGGCAGTTGTGGAGAGAGTGGAGAGTTTCCCATACCTGGGCAGTGTGCTTATGACCGGCTCCAGTTTAACAGCAGAGGGCTCACTCCGAATCAGTCGAGCGGCAATATCTTTTCATCGGTTGCGTAACGCTGTGTGGAAGCTACCTGGTCTGTCGCTCCGCACGAAGCTTCAGGTCTTCTCGGCCACGGTCATTCCCTCCCTTCTCTACGCTTCGCCGGTTGGAAACATTTAGGCTGGCCTGCCTACGATCCATCCTGGGTTTAACCAGGCTGGATTGTGTGAGGAGCTCACAAATCCTTGAAAGATCTGGGCAAAGTCCCATCCGTGAGCTCCTCCGGCAGGCAAAGCTGCGGTGGCTGGGGCATGTAGCCCACATGCCCAGCTACCGCATGCCTAAACAGCTTTTGTTCGGCCGGATCGAGGGGGCTAAACGGGCGCAGCACGGGCTGGAGAAGAGATGGAGTGCTGTGGTACAGGAGGACGTGGAGCTGAGTGGACTTGCCGATGACTGGCACCAGCGGTGTCAAGATCGGCCTCAGTGGAGGAGGCTCGTGAAGGACGCTACTGGGCAGTTGGAGGCAGTCGCCCTCCAACAACAACGGAGGGCGGAGGAGCGACGCTCACAACAACGAGCAGAGCGCCGGGTGGCTAAAGCACAGCAAGTTGGTACAGTATGGGGCACAGGTGGTGCATCAACCAGTCATCTCGGTCAGTCGACCCGTGGCACCTGCTGGGTCTGCCCCGTGACCTCCTGCCAGCGGGCGTTCGACACTTCACGTGGCCTCAAGGTGCACATGGCCTGGCACAAGCGTCGTGGTGACGTCACCGCCACTTAGTGGCGAATGGCGGTTGTTGTTGTGTTAGTGTGTGTGTCTCTCTGTGTGTCTCTCTGTGTCTCTCTGTGTCTGTGTGTGTCTCTCTCTGTGTCTCTGTGTCTGTGTCTCTCTCTGTGTCTCTCTGTGTCTCTCTGCGTTTTTCTGTGTCTCTCTGCGTCTCACCGTGTCTCTCTGTGTCTGTGTGTGTCTCTCCGTGTCTCTCTGCGTCTCTCTGCGTCTTTCTCTGTGTCTCTCTGCGTCTCACCGCGTCTCTCTGTGTGTCTCTCTGTGTCTGTGTGTGTGTCTCTGCGTCTCTCTGCGTCTCTCTCTCTGTGTCTCTCTGTGTCTCTCTGTGGTTCTGTGTGTGTCTCTCTGTCTCTCTGTGGCTCTGTGTGTCTCTCTGTGTCTATATGTGTCTCTATGTGTCTATATGTGTCTCTGTGTGTCTCTCTCTGTCTCTCTCTGTGTTTCTCCGCGTGTCTCTCTCTGTGTCTGTGTGTGTCTCTCTGTGTCTCTCTGTGTGTGTGTGTCTCTGTGTGTCTCTCTCTGTCTCTCTCTGTGGTTCTCCGCGTGTCTCTCTCTCTGTGTGTCTCTCTCTGTGTTTCTCCGCGTGTCTCTCTCTGTGTGTGTGTCTGTCTCTCTGTCTCTCTCTGTGTTTCTCCGCGTGTCTATGATACATCACCCACATGGTAAAACCATCACCACCATCACCACCACCGCCACCGCCATCATCAACATCACCAAAAACATCAACATTGCCATCAATATCATCAACATCACGATCAACGTTACCATCGCCATCATTACCAACATCACCATCAGCAGAGTGGAGACCCTGATGATGATGATCATAGGTGATGGTGGTGATGGTGGTGGTGTGGTGATGGTGGTGGGTGCAGCTACTCGTTACCAGCACTTGCCCCAACTGTCTGTCAAATGCTTTATGGGAATGTTTTTCATTGTGATGGTGATGATGATGATGTTTGCGGCTATTTGCCAACATCACTTGTCCCGACTGTCAAATTATATGTTGGAATATTTTTTATGGTGGTGATGATGGTGGTGATGATGGTGGTGATGATGGTGGTGATGATGGTGATGGTGGTGATGGTGGTGATGATGATGGTGGTGATGGTGGTGATGATGGTGATGGTGATGATGGTGGTGATGATGGTGATGGTGATGATGGTGGTGATGATGGTGGTGATGGTGGTAGGCCTCGGCAAGGTAAGGTAAAAGTTAAAAGGTAAAAACAACGAGCCTACCTTTACCCTACCTTTTACCTTTCCACAATACAATCACTCTACCCTACCTTTTACCCTTTAGCAGGTAAGGTAAAAGGTAAAAAGCAACGAGCCTACCTTTACCCTACCTTTTACCCTTACCCCATGCAAATGACCCGATTACAGGGTAATTACTAGGGAACTACACACATCAACAGGGTTTATAACGGTAAATGCTATAAGGTAGAGCGCTTTATTCATATAGAATACTCTCGATTATTCCAATTTTACACGCTTGTCGTTGTTGTCATTGTTGTTGTTGTTGTCGTCGTCGTAGTCGTTGTCGTATCCTCAAATCTTGTAACTAAATTGTAACCCACTCCCCAATGTGGTATCGACTGCAAACTTGGTATACTTGTGTCATACTGATGACAACACGATATTCTATCATAAAATTATTTTGTAGATGTTATGTTTCGGCTTGGGTCTAATTGTCCACGCTCACCTGACGTTGGCTGTAAGTCACCACGGCCCCTGACGTCGTGGCAAGCTTCGGAGCCACTTCCTGGAGTCGTGGAGTTCTGCTATTACGAGTACATTTCATAAAAGCGCGTTTTTAATCAAGTTTGTTTTAATATTACTTGTTAAATGTAGGCCATGGACTGCGCCACGGAGCTTCTAGCGGTAAACAAGGCACCGTATTTACCGGGTAATACGTCGCGCTTCCTTTACCTTACCAGGTAATTCTTCCGAGATATATTTACCCTTTAACCCTTTTACCTGGTAAAAAGAGAAAATTACCTTACCTTGCCGAGGCCTACTTGAAGCCGGTACGGTTATAGCACCAATTGATTAACAGATCACTTGCCTTGACGGGTTAGCGGATCAATTTTGACTTTAAACTTTCGTGACTGCAGGAATTCATATTCTTGGTTCTTTTGGTAAAAATAAAAAAATAGTAAATAAAAAATGGAAAATAATAAAAGAAAAACCCCCCATTTTTTAAATCCTTTATATTAAGTTCGCATGCTTGCTTGCTTGCTTGCGTGCTTGCTTGCTTGCTTACGACCGTGCAAATCTTTCGGTCGTTTTTTAACCCACTTCCCGTGATCCAATCGAGCTGACATTTTCCACACAGACTCGTTGTGCCAGACAATTAATGTTCGTGAAAAAAAATTCCCAAAATTTTACACTTTTTAGGCAAAGAAAATGTATTTTACATATATTCAAATATAACTCATTCATCGCTTTGGCTGAACGTTACAGTATAAGAGCCCAGAGCGTAACCCCTCCACGGGCCGTGGCGGAGTAGCGCAGTTGGTAGCGCCCTTGCTTCGCATGCCAAAGGTCGCGGGATCGATCCCGCGTCCTCCATAGGCGAATATATTTTTAAATCCTTTATATTAAGTTCGCTGCCACGCATATAAAGGATTTATAGTGAAAAACTTTGTTTTTACTGGTTTACTTGTTCAATATTTTATTATTATTTTCTATTTACGTGACTTTACCGAAAGAACCAATGATATATATATAGAGGGTTAGCCGATTTGATTCGTTAATCGATTTGTTGTCTGCTTCAATAGTGCAGTAGCTCAACAGGGAGCGGGTTCAGCAAGTTGTGCAGGAGCCTCTTTCGACGGTGCAGCGACGTCTCTCCTTCAGCAGCAGCAGCAGCAACTCCCAGCAGGTGCAGTAGCAGCATCATCAGCAGCATCAACTCCCAGCAGGTGCAGCAGCAGCAGCAGCAGCTCCAGCACACGTGCACCATTCATTCCAAGGTGGGCTGCCAGTAACAGCGTCTGTGTTTTGCAATGTTGGTTGGGTGGTGTTTGTGTTTTCTCGTTGCAGGACGGACTTCTGTGCCGTTCCCTTCGTTGGGATTTCCTTTGGCGATTCTGGTGGTTTGGTGGTGGCGGTGAGTTTGAACACAGGCACACAATGTAGAATTGGTGTTGTTAGATTGTTGAATGTGCGTCAAGTGTGTTTTGGTGTTAGCTCAAGATATTAATAATGAATGGTCATTCAGTGCATTGTTATTTAATCCACTTAGAATGCCGTTAGAATGCAGCAGTTACGTTGCATTACGGATGTGTTGGTTGTGATGGGGAAAGTGACTGAATGATACAGTAGACTCGATCACATTTGTGGATTAACTGCGAACCTCAGATTGTGACGTAAATCAATAACTCGTGGATTTTCGCTTCAGCTAAAATGAGTCGTCTAACAGCAGTAAAACAACAACATTGGTGTTCTCGGAAACGTTTCATTACAAGTCGCGCAAAATCCACACGGTCGCCCCTACAGTCGAGCAGTTGCATTTGTCTTACTGATTGTCCGTGTCGGGTGGTGGTGGTGGAGGGTTGCGACACATTTATAATAACGCGATCTCACCCAGCAACATGAATGCATAATACTGGTCGTGTTCAACTAGTTTGTTTACAACGGGGGGCAGAGTTCGATGCTGATGGGCGTGGCTCTGCTCTGTGACCTGAAATTCTTCATCGGAGATGACCAAATCCCAACAGTGTCTGAGCAGCCGGTAAAAAGCCTTGGAAGGTGGTATGATGCAAGCCTGAAGGACAAAGACCAGGTGTAACAGCTGCGCAAAGACATTAGTAGTAGCCTACAGTCCATCGACAACACCCAGCTACCTGGAAAGTTAAAGGCCTGGTGTCTGCAGTTTGGTCTCCTACCCCGGGTGTTGTGGCCCCTAGCAGTGTATGAGGTTCCAATCTCAACAGTGGAGAAGATGGAAAGAAGAGTCACAGGCTACTTAAAGAAGTGGCTCGGAGTTCCACGATGCCTTACCACCATAGGCCTCTATGGAGATGGTGTCCTCAAGCTGCCCCTCACCAGCCTAACCGAGGAATTCAAGTGTGCAAAAACCAGGCTCCAGATGACACTGAATGAATCTCGAGACCCAGTGGTGAGCAACAACGCGCCGACCTTGGCAACTGGGCGCAAATGGAGGCCAGGAAAAGCAGTCCAGGAGGCAACAGCAGCCCTCAGACATGCTGACATTGTGGGTCATGTTCAGCAAGGGAGAGGAGGCCTTGGGCTAACTAGCCGTGCTGCTTGGAGTAAGGCCACTGCACCAGAGCGGCGGAAGATGGTAGTGCAGGAAGTACGCCATCAGGAGGAGGCTGCAAGGTGGGCCAAGGCAGTCTCTCTTGCCAAACAGGGACAGTGGACTCGATGGGACAGTGTGGAGAAGAGGAAGATCAGCTGGAAGGAGCTGTGGGCCATGGAAGCGAGGCGGTTGAGCTTTTCCATCAGAGCAACATATGACATCCTTCCAACACCAGTTAATCTTCACCAATGGTATGGTGAAGATCCGGACTGTGTCCTCTGTTCCATGCCAGCCAACCTCAGGCACATTCTCACAGGGTGTAAAACAAGCCTCACCCAAGGACGCTACACTTGGCGTCACAACCAAGTCCTTAAAAACCTTGCGTCCGCTGTGGAGGACAAGCGAGCTGCCACCAACTCCCTACCACCCCCAGCAGCATCACACCCCTTATGGACGACCTTTGTCCGGAAAGGGGCTAAACCACCGAAGAGCGGCTCTACACCATTAGAGCGAGACCAGCTGCGCTTGGCCCGCGACTGGAAAATGCTAGCTGACATTGGCCGGCAACTTGTGTTTCCTCCGGAGATCGCAACCACCACCCTAAGTCCTGACATGGTGCTCTGGTCCCGTTCACTCAAGAAGGTCTTCATCATTGAGCTCACAGTACCCTAGGAGGACTCAGTAGATGAGGCTTATGAGCGAAAACATCTGCGCTATGCCGATCTAGCTGCCGAAGCACGGCATCATGGCTGGAACACAGAAGTCCGACCAGTGGAGGTGGGCTGCAGAGGTTTTGTGGCAACATCTACAACCAGACTGCTTAGAGACCTGGGAATTAAGGGCCAGAGCCAGCGTTCGGCAATCAGAGCTGTATCGGAGGCGGCAGAAGGCAGCAGTCAGTGGCTCTGGATGAAGAGGAAAGACCCCAGCTGGGCCCCGAAATGAGAGGGCCAGGAGGTATGCAGTCAACAATGCTTGACTCAGGGAGGAGGACGCCCCTGCCATGCATAGTCCCATGGGATGTTGGCTATCAACAACAAGGCAACTCCTATGACTAATTGGGAATGGGACGCAAGCGCAGGATTGATCACCCTGTCGCTGGCCGCCTTTGGGGAGGGTGTATAGTATGAAAGGCCGAAACACCCTAGGAACCAAAGGTTCACTACTGACGATGCGCTCCCCAAATTTCACCAGGCTCACTGTTCATGAACTCTTGGAAGTGCTTGCACAAAGGATAGTAACATCTCATCCTGTGTTCTTGGAATCTGGGCCAAGTCTTCTGCGCGTTCAGCAGGAATTGTCATCACTGATTGCTCGTTAGTGCCACACATTTTAGTTTTCGTTTGCAAACTCAATCGAACTCTGCAGGGACCCGAGTTGGATTCCTGCTCACGGCCAAAAACAGTTGATGATTATCTGAACCGGTCGTGGGCCTCCCCGAGGTCAACTCGGCCTAAAAGTTGTCCCTTGTGCGATGTGTAAACATCACCACTAGGGAGACAAAGGGGGCCGGGCCTGGTTCTGGTCACCCCCCCCCCCCCCCCCCCCGTGTGCCACAGTGCCGGCCTTGATAAGTGCTGCTACTCGCTAACAGCACTTGCCCCCGACAGTCTGTTAGAGGCTATACAGGGGATCTTTGTCTTTGGCAGTGGCGGTGCACAAGGTGCGTGCAGGAGGTGCGTGCAGGAGGTGCTTGCAGGAGGTGCGTGCAGGAGGTGCGTGCAGGAGGTGCGTGCAGGAGGTGCGTGCAGGAGGTGCGTGCAGGAGGTGCGTGCAGGAGGTGCGTGCAGGAGGCCGAACGGCGCCCGGAGGAGACGCGGCCCACGAAGAGCTTCCATGAAGAAGTGCGGGAGCGAGGCGAGAGGGGGCCAAGGGATGGGCCGCGGGAGGTCTGAGGGAGGGCAGCGAAGGGGGGGGGGCAGATGAACGTCAGCGAGGGACAGGAGCTCGGCCTGAGGGGCACAGAACTGGGGCGGAGTCGGGAAGCGGGAGGGGAAGAGGGGAGAGAGAGACGGCGCAGCAAGAGTCGAGGGCCAGAGACGCGGCGAGCGAGAGACGCAGAGACGAGGCGGCGAGGGGAGCACGGCAAGAGAGAGAGAGAGACAACCATCAGAGGAATTTCATTCAACGGTTCTTGAGGCAGAGGCTAGGGGGGTCCGGTTCGGACGGAGCGAGAGAGACGGGGCGAGATGAGGGGAGGGGCAGAGACGTCGCGAGAGATCGGCAAAGAGAAGGGGAGGCCAGGGGAAGACAGGAAGAGAGAGAGAGACATCAGAGGGCGCCGAGCCTTCGTCGACTTATAAGCGAGAGGTTAGGGGGATTCAGTTGGGAAGGAGGGAGAGAGACGGGGAGGCAGGGAGGGAGGGAGATGGGGGGGCAGAGAGAGAGAGAGAGAGATGGGGGGACAGAGAGGGGGAGAGATGGGGGGGCAGAGAGGGAGAGGGGGGCAGGGAGGGAGAGAGACGGGGGGGCAGAGAGGGGGAGAGAGAGGGGGACAGGGAGGGAGAGAGACGGGGGGGCAGAGAGGGGGAGAGATGGGGGGGCAGAGAGGGGGAGAGATAGGGGGGCAGAGAGGGAGAGGGGGGCAGAGAGGGGGAGAGACGGGGGGGCAGAGAGGGGGGCAGAGAGGGGGAGAGAGAGGGGGGCAGGGAGGGAGAGGGGGGCAGGGAGGGAGAGAGACGGGGGGGCAGAAAGGGGGAGAGACAAAAGGGCAGGGAGGGAGAGAGCTGTAGATGCCACTGGTTCTTCACGTTCTGTAGATGTAGATGCCACTGGTTCTTCACGTTCTGCAGATGTAGATGCCACTGGTTCTTCACGTTCTGTAGATGTAGATGCCACTGGTTCTTCACGTTCTGCAGATGTAGATGCCACTGGTTCTTCACGTTCTACAGATGTAGATGCCACTGGTTCTTCACGTTCTCCAGATGTAGATGCCACTGGTTCTTCACGTTCTGCAGATGTAGATGCCACTGGTTCTTCACGTTCTGCAGATGTAGATGACACTGGTTCTTCACGTTCTCCAGATGTAGATGCCACTGGTTCTTCACGTTCTCCAGATGTAGATGCCACTGGTTCTTCACGTTCTACAGATGTAGATGCCACTGGTTCTTCACGTTCTGCAGATGTAGATGACACTGGTTCTTCACGTTCTACAGATGTAGATGCCACTGGTTCTTCACGTTCTACAGATGTAGATGCCACTGGTTCTTCACGTTCTGCAGATGTAGATGACACTGGTTCTTCACGTTCTACAGATGTAGATGCCACTGGTTCTTCACGTTCTACAGATGTAGACGCCATTGGTTCTTCACGTTCTACAGGTGTAGATGCCACTGGTTCTTCACGTTCTGCAGATGTAGATGCCACTGGTTCTTCACGTTCTACAGATGTAGATGCCAATGGTTCTTCACGTTCTGCAGATGTAGATGCCACTGGTTCTTCACGTTCTGCAGATGTAGATGCCACTGGTTCTTCACGTTCTCCAGATGTAGATGCCACTGGTTCTTCACGTTCTACAGATGTAGATGCCACTGGTTCTTCACGTTCTGCAGATGTAGATGACACTGGTTCTTCACGTTCTACAGATGTAGATGCCACTGGTTCTTCACGTTCTACAGATGTAGACGCCATTGGTTCTTCACGTTCTACAGGTGTAGATGCCACTGGTTCTTCACGTTCTGCAGATGTAGATGCCACTGGTTCTTCACGTTCTACAGATGTAGATGCCAATGGTTCTTCACGTTCTGCAGATGTAGATGCCACTGGTTCTTCACGTTCTGCAGATGTAGATGCCACTGGTTCTTCACGTTCTGCAGATGTAGATGACACTGGTTCTTCACGTTCTACAGATGTAGATGCCACTGGTTCTTCACGTTCTACAGATGTAGACGCCATTGGTTCTTCACGTTCTACAGATGTAGATGCCACTGGTTCTTCACGTTCTGCAGATGTAGATGCCACTGGTTCTTCACATTCTGTAGATGCCACTGGTTCTTCACATTCTACAGATGTAGATGCCACTGGTTCTTCACGTTCTACAGATGTAGATGCCACTGGTTCTTCACGTTCTACAGATGTAGATCCCACTGGTTCTTCACGTTCTGCAGATGTAGATGCCACTGGTTCTTCACGTTCTACAGATGTAGACGCCACTGGTTCTTCACGTTCTGCAGATGTAGATGCCATTGGTTCTTCACGTTCTACAGATGTAGATCCCACTGGTTCTTCACGTTCTGCAGATGTAGATGCCACTGGTTCTTCACGTTCTACAGGTGTAGATGCCACTGGTTCTTCACGTTCTGCAGATGTAGATGCCACTGGTTCTTCACATTCTACAGATGTAGATGCCACTGGTTCTTCACGTTCTGCAGATGTAGATGCCACTGGTTCTTCACGTTCTACAGATGTAGATGCCACTGGTTCTTCACGTTCTGCAGATGTATGTGTCTCTGATTCTTCACATTCTGCATATGTAGATGCCACTGGTTCTTCACGTTCTGTAGATGCCACTGATACTTCACGTTTTGCAGATGTAGATGCCACTGGTTTTTCACGTTCTGCAGATGCCACTGGTTCTTCACGTTCTACAGGTGTAGATGCCACTGGTTCTTCACGTTCTGCAGATGTAGATGCCACTGATTCTTCACGCTCCGCAGATGTAGATGCCACTTGTTCTTCACGTTCTGCTGCTGTAGATGCCACTGGTTCTTCACGTTCTGCAGATGTAGATGCCACTGGTTCTTCACGTTCTGCAGATGTAGATGCCACTTGTTCTTCACGTTCTGCTGCTGTAGATGCCACTGGTTCTTCACGTTCTGCAGATGTATATGTCTCTGATTCTTCACGTTCTACAGATGTAGATGCCAATGGTTCTTCACGTTCTGTAGATGCCACTGGTTCTTCACGTTCTACAGATGTAGATGCCTCTGATTCTTCACGTTCTACAGATGTAGATGCCAATGGTTCTTCACGTTCTGTAGATGCCACTGGTTCTTCACGTTGTACAGATGTAGATGTCACTGGTTCTTCACGTTCTGCATATGCCACTGGTTCTTCATGTTCTGCAGATGTAGAAGCCTCTGGTTCTTCACGTTCTGCATATGTAGATGCCACTGGTTCTTCACGTTCTGTGGATGCCACTGATACTTCACGTTCTGCAGATGTAGATGCCACTGGTTTTTCATGATCTGCAGATGCCACTGGTTCTTCATGTTCTGCAGATGTAGAAGCCACTGGTTCTTCACGTTCTGCAGATGTAGATGCTACTGTTTCTTCACGTTCTACAGATGTAGATGCCTCTGATTCTTCACGTTCTACAGATGTAGATGCCACTGGTTCTTCACGTTCTGTAGATGCCACTGGTTCTTCACGTTCTGCAGATCTATTTGCCTCTGATTCTTCATGTTCTACAGATGTATATGCCACTGGTTCTTCACATTCTGCAGGTGCCACTGATACTTCACGTTCTGTAGATGTAGAAGCCACTGGTTCTTCACGTTCTGCAGATGTAGATGCCACTGGTTCTTCACGCTCTGCAGATGTAGATGCCACTGGTTCTTCACGTTCTGCAGATGTAGATGACACTGGTTCTTCACGTTTTGTAGATGTAGATGCCACTGATTCTTCACGTTCTGCAGATGTAGATGCCACTGATTCTTCACGTTCTGCAGATGTAGATGCCACTGATTCTTCACGTTCTGCAGATGTAAATGCCACTGGTTCTTCACGTTCTGCAGATGTAGATGCCACTGATTCTTCACGTTCTGCAGATGTAAATGCCACTGGTTCTTCACGTTCTGCAGATGCCACTGATTGTTCACGCTCTGCAGATGTAGATGCCACTGGTTCTTCACGCTCTGCAGATGTAGATGCCACTGGTTCTTCACGTTCTGCAGATGCCACCGATTCTTCACGTTCTGCAGATGTAGAAGCCACTATTTCTTCATGTTCTGCAGATGTAGAAGCCACTGTTTCTTCACGTTCGACAGATGTAGATGCCACTGATTCTTCACGCTATGCAATGTCACTGGTTCTTCACGTTCTGCAGATGTAGATGCCACTGGTTCTTCACGTTCTGCAGATGTAGATGCTAATTCCCTTTGGCACGTGTTTCCTCTCTATTCTCTTGAAATACCTACTAAGAGATGTCTGCACAGTTGTTCTCTTCATCTCTGCACAAATCAACTTGTGATGGGCAATCGCATCGTTGAACTGCGGTAACGGGACATACGGACAGGTTTGCACGTATCTCTGAAAGTTCCCAAGTCGAATGTTTGTAAGTAGAGGTAGTCCCTGTACTACATCGGGCACAAGCTGGGGGCAGGGGTGGGGGGTCAGGGAATTGGGTGATGCAACAGATGTTCATTAGGGATAGAGTAGAGGTTGGTTGTCCCTGTGGAGGCGGCATTGCCGAGGGGACAGGACAGGAAGGACACGGCTTCGAATCCCGTCTAGTGAGCAAAGTGAACAAAGACGCCAAGGTCACCGTGAACCGATGTCACGACTCCCCCGCGCTGACGTCATATCGAATTTCATTTAAGTGACGCCACTATATTTTCAAAACGAGTGTGATTTTTACAGTATTTTTGTTTTAAGACGTGAGGTTGCCACCTGTCCTTGCTTTGATGTAATATCCCTGCATTGATGCATTTCATTTCATTAAATTGATATCAGTAGATTGCCACGGTTATCATTTGTAATTCTTTACGACGCGAGTTTGCCACCCGTACTGGTTCCCCCCCCCCCCCCCCCCAAGATCATCCTCTTATGGAGGTCGGCTCCCGTGGGATATCTCCAAGTCTTCGCAGAAACGTGACTTGGCAAGTCCTGGTTTGTTGCCAGTCGCGTGAAAGTTTGCCACTCAATAGCGTGCATGCACACGCACAGTCATCCTCCCCCGTCTCTCTTATGCTGTTGTAGGGATGTTGGAGAGAGGGCCGTTATGCATGGCAGCCTATGGGAAAGAAACACAGTGGGCGGGGCTACGTGTGTGCACAGGGAGATGCCCTCTGCGACGTCCGAGCCAGACACCCTGGGGGGGGGCTGGTTCGGCGTTACGATCCCCCGGGGCCCCACCCCTCAAGGAGGGTTGGGTATAAAAAGGGGTCGTTATATGGGCTTAGTCAGTTATGTTATAGTTAAGCTAAGAAGTCGGAAGACGTCGTAGCTAGAGCCCTGGACTCCCCCTGATCGCCGCCCTTATCAGGGCCCCACGGGATCAGGCTCGAGCCAGTGGCGTGGTCCCGTGAACCAGAGCCAGTGCTCTGGGACTCCGGGTACCGAGCCCGATTACCAGTGTCGGGCCAGACAGCCTCCCCTAGCTCTTAGTGGAGGACTCAGGGGATAGGCTATGGATAGCTAGGGGTATTCCCTGAGTTATACGGGTGAGGGGGCCGCTACCCCCTCTAGGGCTGTCCTGTACTGGCAACTTGTTAAATAAATATACGTGTGCCTCAACTCCGTTGTCAAGCGTCCTCGACGGGTACTTCATCTGGCGTCAGAAGTGGTAAAAATGGAAACGCGCCATACAGCTCGGACCAGGGTACCACAAGAGGAGGACGCCGCGGAGATCGCCGAGCCCGAGACAGAGCAACAAGATGGGGTGCAGCCGGAGCCTGGCGCCTTCTCACCGGGACGTCAGCATGGAGAGGGGCCGCAGCCAGATGCACTACGACTGGCTCACGAACGGCTGGCGGAGCTACTTTATGCCGCTGCCGCCACACTGGAAGGCATTACGCGGTTGGGGGCTGGTGGTCCACCGCAGGGCGAGGAGAACCGGCGGCCGGAGCACTTTCCCGCCATTTCAGCGACTTCACAATTTGAATTTCCCGCCATGGACGCCGCGGCTGTTCGGGGCGTGGCCAGCTTAGACATCGGCTCCGACATCGCCGTCGCCGGGGCTGCAGCGTCATCGCAGCCGAAGGATGCGTCATCGCTGCCGCGACAGGCGATGCCATCGGCCAGTCGCGCCGAGGCACCGCCAAAGGGAGGTGAAAGCAACCTGCGGGAGTCCACATCGACCGCTGCGCTTCACCAAAGACTGCCCCCGCTGAAGGAATTCATCGGTGCGGAGGGTGACTGGGGCGGCTTCCGGCGACGCTTCCTCGCCCATCAGGAGATGGCGCGGTGGTCCGACGAGGAGGCCCTTTGCGCGCTGCCGGCGCTCCTCGATGGGGACGCGCTCGCCGCACTCACGTCGGCGCCAAAAGAGAAGCGGGCTACACTACCAATGGCGCTACAGCTGCTGGCCGGGGTCTATGGACCTTCAGCCGAATGCCGTCAGCAGTTCTACGATCGCAGGCGGGGTGAAAAAGAGTCGCCTCTGGCTTTCCGGACAAGTCTTCTGGCGCTGGCAAAAACAGCCTTTCCCCGCATGGACGACGACGGCGTGGACGCAATGGTCGCGGAGAAGATCCTCCTCTTGGCGGACGACCTCGACATCGTCGTCATCGCACAAGGGGATGCAGAAATGACCTCGCTCCAGGCTGCGCGACTCCTCCACGCCAACCTTCTGCAGCAGCGGCGAAAGGCAAACAGGGCATCGGCTGGGCGTGCGGTGGCTGCAGCCACCCTTCCGTCAGAAGAACTTTATGCCGTCGACCATCGACGGCAACAGACGACGGGGGCGCGGCCGAGTCGGGACGGCCCGAGGCGTTTCGACCGTCCATCGTCTCCATCGGCGCTCCCGCGGTGCTTCAACTGCGGCATCCGGGGCCATGTCGCCTCGGGGTGCCGTTCTCCTCGACAGCGGGGGACGACGCCTCGACAGGACGCCGGCCCTCCTCTTCCTCCTCCCAAGCTCCAGCACCATGATCCGGCGAGTCGCGGCACCTCACATGTTTGGCCAGCGCACCCACCTGTCGCACACTCTCGCACCGTAACGAACGGGGGGCCGGTGGGGCGCTGCGATGGACCGGCGCGGATCACTGCGGGGACTCAAATCGAGCCCGAGCGGTGGTCCGTGTTGGCCCATCGCGTGGTGGCCGCGGCGTCGGGATCGTCGGCCGTGGTCGGTTACATTGATGGGGTGGAGGTACGCATCATAGTCGATACAGGGGCATCGGCGACAATTATTTCGGAACTAATTTACAATATTCTACCGGTGCAGAGCCGTCCTTTGCTACCGGTTAATGTCCCTTTCTATGCCGCGAACGGGGGCTCTCTCGGCATCGTGGGACAGATTCGAGCGCAAATTTCTATCGGGGACATCAAATTGTCGGGGCCGATTTTTGTCTCCTCCTCACTGGCAGTTCCGTGCCTGCTGGGGACGGACTTCTTGGGCAGGATGCCAATTCGTATTTTGATCGACCAAGGATGCATTGAGCTTCCGTCGGGGCGACGTATGGCGTTCCTGCCTTCCCCTGTAGCGACTCGGACGGCGTTCGCGACGGTACCGGCGTTCGTCGTAAAAACAGTGCGTGTGCCGCCGGGGGCACAAATGCTGGTACCTCTTAAACTTCGTAGGCCCTTCGCTAAGGGTGTTGGGGATCGGGGTGTTGTGCTGGGGCCGTCTAGGGCCGGGGTTAATGGGCCTCATTTAATTCCGGCCCAGACCATCGTAAGAGGGGACGAGGACCCCTTCATCGCGGTCCTCAATGTCGGGTCGCAGACAGTAGTGGTTCCCCAAGGGACTGTGCTCGCTCACGCGACGCCGGTGCCCTGCGAGGAACCTGCCGTGAACCACATTGACACTGCTGCTCGGACGCACCCGCATTCGGACGGCGATGAAGGGTGGCTCGACGCGCTTTGTGCGGGATCGACGAACCTGTCCAATTTAGAGCGCCAACGGCTTAGATCACTGCTAAAGGAATTTTCCGACGTTTTCAGTCGGAATAAATACGATTTGGGTTGTACTCACCTGCTGCGTCACCATATTGACACGGGTGACAGCGCGCCTATTCGCCAAAATCCTTTTCGGTTGAGTCCCGCCGAAAAGGACCATGTCAAATCGGCTGTCGATGACATGTTAGCCGCCGACATTATCTCTCCCTCTACCAGCCCTTGGGGAGCACCGATTGTCCTGGTTAAGAAACAGGATGGCTCGTTGCGGTTTTGCGTAGATTTCCGTCGCCTTAATAAGGTTTCGGTTGCCGACGCATACCCGCTCCCACGGATGGACGAATCGCTGGACGCCTTGGCGGGAGCGCGATTCTTCTCCACACTAGATTTACTTTCGGGATTCTGGCAGCTTCCTCTGGACGATGATTCGAAGCCTAAAACCGCTTTCCGTACACCGCACGGCCTGTTCCAATTCAACCGGTTACCGATGGGCTTACACTCAGCGCCGGCAACCTTCCAGCGGTTGATGGAATTGGTTTTGGCTGGATTGCAATGGGAATCGTGCCTGATTTATTTGGATGACGTAATTGTTTTTGGAAGTAACTTTTGACGAACATCTCCAGAGGCTGCGGGCGGTTTTCCAAAGGATGCGGGCTGCTAATTTGAAATTTAAGCCCCAAAAATGCTATTTGTTTCGCGAGTCAGTGCGTTATTTGGGGCACATCGTGGGGCGCTCGGGTATTGCTACCGATCCCGCCAAAACGCAGTGTGTCAGCTCCTGGCCAA
Organism: Lethenteron reissneri; assembly: GCF_015708825.2. Lineage (NCBI taxonomy): Eukaryota > Metazoa > Chordata > Hyperoartia > Petromyzontiformes > Petromyzontidae > Lethenteron > Lethenteron reissneri. The sequence goes on along the minus strand of NW_026891246.1, from coordinate 38,311 downwards.
TTCCGACCTCGGTGGGGGAGGTGAGGAGTTTTATTGGCTTCGCTTCATATTACCGACGGTTCGTCGCTAATTTTGCTACAATTGCCAAACCCCTACATGCTTTGACATCAAAAGGGGTTCGGTTCCACTGGGGTCGGGATGAGGAAGTAGCTTTCTGCTCCCTTCGGGATGCATTGGTGAAGGCTCCTCCTTTGACTTACCCCGATTTTTCGAGGCCGTTTTTGCTCGACACCGACGCGAGCAACACAGGTATCGGAGGCGTGCTTTCCCAGGTGGTTGATGGCGTGGAACGGGTGGTTGCGTACGGCAGTCGGGTGTTGTCTCCAGCGGAGCAAAAATATTGTGTCACCCGTAGAGAACTGTTGGCAATTGTTTTCTTCATCCAACAGTACCGCCCATATCTGTACGGTCAGCATTTCACTGTCCGTACGGATCATGCGGCACTGCAGTACGCCCTGAAGGTTCAACAGCCATCGGGACAATTGTCCCGATGGCTGGAGGTCCTCCAGGATTTCGATTTTGACACCACCTATCGTAAGGGCATTCGCCACACAAATGCGGACGCTCTGTCGCGCATGCCAACCACCTCCGAATGCGCATGCCTCCTGGGGTCGGGGCGTTGCAAGCCAGCTGGGGACATGACGGTTCCAGTCCTGGCGGCCGCCGCCGATGTTGACACATCGCTCCCCGATGAGATCGGGAAACAGGGAAGGGATTCCCTGCTTGGGTTGCCTGTGATTGAGTGGGGACGCCTCCAGATGGAGGACGCCTCCCTCCTCGCGCTGCGTCGTCGCGCCAGGGAGAGGGGGTGTGGGACGGGTGATGCCGACAATTGGGAAATACACGCGGGCTTGCTCATGCATTGGGACGGTAAATCCCACCGTCACCGGCTGGTAGTTCCTGCGGGGTTACGGGGTAAGGTGGTGTGGGCTGCTCATGAGCGCCTCCTCCACCTGGGTACCCAAAAGACCCTCGCCTCGCTCCAGCTGGATTTTTTTTGGCCGGGCATGACACGGGATGTCACGGATCTGCTGGCAGCATGCCCCCTGTGTGCGCAACGCAAACCACCAGCTCGGGAGTCGAACCCGCCGTTGCAGTCCATCACAGTCTCCAGGGTGAACGAACTCGTAGCGTTGGATATCCTGGGGCCGTTTCCCGCCACCCCTAGGGGCAATAGATATTTGCTAACAGGGGTCGAATACTTCACACGCTGGCCTATGGCCTGGCCCCTGGCAAATCAGTCGGCAGCAGCCATCGTGGACGCCTTTGTCCAAGGCTACGTCATGGACAAAGGTGCTCCGGAGCGGCTGCTGACCGACCAGGGTAAAAATTTTTCCGGGAACCTCCTCAAACAAGTCTGTGATCTCCTAGGTACAAAGAAGATTCGTACCTCTCCCTATCACCCACAAACTGACGGGATGGTCGAGCGTCTGCATCGTACCATCACGTCTATGTTGTCGCACCTGGTTTCGGAGTCACAGACCAATTGGGACTTGCAAATTCAAGGGGTCCTGGCAGCATATCGATTGGCCCCCCATGCTGCCACGGGATTTTCACCCTTCTTTCTCATGTATGGTCGCGAACATGACCCACCTGTTCGGGCACAGCTGCAGATCCCCGCGCCTCTAGGTAAAATTAAATTGGACGAGCACGTTAAATTTAACCTTCAAAAGCTAACTGAGGCGCGGGATGCTGCCATGCTCAATTCCCGCATGCGCCAAAAGGCGAATGAGCGCCTCAGACTCGCGCGCGCGCACGTGCTGCAGTGGAAGCCAGGGGACAGGGCATGGCTGCACTGTCCCCAGGTACCGCTTGCGACCTCCTCGAAACTGGTACGGCCATGGCGGGGCCCCGTCGAGGTGGTCGAGGTTTTGCGACCGCAGTGCGTTCGTATCAAGTGGGGGAGGCGCCGGTGGTTCGTTCACCCCTCTAGACTAAAACCCTTCGTTGCGGTGCGGGACTCTGCTCCACACGCGCAGGGCCAAGCATGTGAGGGGTCGACCGACCCGGAGGGTCCGCCTCTGTTGATCTCACCTGACGTCTTGCCGGTTGCCCCGCCCCCAGGTTCTCCCGGAATGACGGGCTCGCGCACATCCCTCACGGGGGATGCCGAGGGTCCCGCCACTCCAATTGCGGACTCGCCTCGGATGGGACAGCGGCCACCGAATGGTCCGCCATCTGAGGTTGGCCCTTGTGACGGGCCTGCGGCAAGGACGCGCGCTAAAATGCGCAGACTCTTATAAAAACACTGGAACGCGAACAAGAAGTGAAAACGAAACGAAAATAAGAAGAAAATTTTTTTTATTTTTTTGCGTTTTCTGGTACACTTTCGTGTGCTATTGTTACTGGACGCTGCGTTCGTGTGGCGCTCTTGGCGCGTTGTTGTATTATGGCTGTGTGTGTGTGTGCGTCTTGTGTGCGCGTTGTGCGTGCGCTGAGGGTTCCGGGAAATGTACATATCTTGCCTCTACGGATTTCGTATTTATTCGGGGGGGGGGGGCGCGTCGGTTTGTTCTCCCTTTAGGGGCATTGTTAGTGTTGTTGTTCAATTCTCGTTCTGTTAAATGAAAAAATGGGGCACACACGGGGGGAGTCAAGGGGTAAAGATTCATTTGTTGAAATTGTTGCAGCCGGGACGGCTGCGAGCTATGCGGGGGGGAGTGATGTAGGGATGTTGGAGAGAGGGCCGTTATGCATGGCAGCCTATGGGAAAGAAACACAGTGGGCGGGGCTACGTGTGTGCACAGGGAGATGCCCTCTGCGACGTCCGAGCCAGACACCCTGGGGGGGGGCTGGTTCGGCGTTACGATCCCCCGGGGCCCCACCCCTCAAGGAGGGTTGGGTATAAAAAGGGGTCGTTATATGGGCTTAGTCAGTTATGTTATAGTTAAGCTAAGAAGTCGGAAGACGTCGTAGCTAGAGCCCTGGACTCCCCCTGATCGCCGCCCTTATCAGGGCCCCACGGGATCAGGCTCGAGCCAGTGGCGTGGTCCCGTGAACCAGAGCCAGTGCTCTGGGACTCCGGGTACCGAGCCCGATTACCAGTGTCGGGCCAGACAGCCTCCCCTAGCTCTTAGTGGAGGACTCAGGGGATAGGCTATGGATAGCTAGGGGTATTCCCTGAGTTATACGGGTGAGGGGGCCGCTACCCCCTCTAGGGCTGTCCTGTACTGGCAACTTGTTAAATAAATATACGTGTGCCTCAACTCCGTTGTCAAGCGTCCTCGACGGGTACTTCACTGTTGTGAATACAGAGGGAGTGCTTCAAAAACAAGTGAACACTTCTGAGACTTTGCAACAACACCACAGGAAAACGTGCTGCCTCCGGCCTCTGGAGACCTGCACCTGTAGAAGATTGCAGGCGCGCGTTGACAATGTTGGCGAAGACTCTTCGGCTTTTTAAATCCTTTATATTAAGTTCGCTTGCTTGCGCGCTTACGACCGTGCAAACCTTTCGGTCGTTTTTTAACCCACTTCCCGTGATCCAATCGAGCTGACATTTTGCACACAGACTCGTTGTGCATGACAATTAATGTTCGTGAAATTTTTTTTCCAAAATTTTACACTTTAGGGAAAACAAATTAAATATTTAATTACCAATTGTTTAATACTGCAGACAATCATCTGACCCATAGGTGGCAGCCATCTCAAGCCAGAGGACTCTAGCCGCCACGCATATAAAGGATTTATAGTGAAAAACTTTGTTTTTACGGGTTATACTTATTGAAGCTATTAGGACGGAACCACGATTGACCTCCGACAGTGGCGATGATGTTCACAATGGGTGAAGGGGCCGAGTTGGTACCCGCGACGGGTTTCGCAAACTCACAACCTTTCCGAGTGTATTTCCTTACGTTGAATACAAAAAAAGCACGGAATTGCTTGCGATTTTAAGCGCTTTAATTTTGAGCGTACACGCAACGAACAGAAACAATGAACGTTCACTTTACAATCAAAATGCAATCAAAATGTTTTTGAGATATCAAAGATTGCATTTTCAATAAAAACTGCAGAAGAAAAATATTAAATAAATGTGGATATCTACATAAAATTATATTATAAACACACTATCCTAAAAATACAGCACCATATTTTAACACTAAAGCAGTCACTGACTCGCAACAACTTGCAATCATAAGTGACAAGAGTTAATTTCGGGTAAAATCAATGAAAATGGGGTATGCCAATAGCATAAAAAATTAACCCGTAAAAATAAAGTTTTTCACTATAAATTCTTTATATGCGTGGCATCGGGGCGGCTAGAGTCCTCTCGTCCTCTGGCTTGAGATGGCTGCCACCTATGGGTCAGATGATTGTCTGCCACCATTAAGCAATTGGTAATTAAATATTTAAATTTTTACCTAAAAAGTGTCAAATTTAGGAAAAATTTTTTCAGGAAAATGCATTGTCACGCACAACGAGTCTGTGTGCAAAATGTCAGCTCGATTGGATCACGGGAAGTGGGTTAAAAAACGACCGAAAGATTTGCACGGTCCTAAGCAAGCAAGCGAACTTAATATAAAGGATTTAAAAATGAGATGTGATTGAGCAAATCTGAGATCAGATTTGGAATCAGCACCCTGAAATTAGTCTAGAACAGCTGCAAAAGTCCAGGCCAGAAAAACATGCTGTGTTGTTGTTGTTGACCAGTGTTAACAGCGAAAGTGTCCACCCCCCCCACCTCCTCTCTGAAAATTGATGAAAAGCAGCGACTTAAAACTGAACACCCAAAACATTTTAACTGCGGTGGCTAAAAGTCTCCACCCTGGCTACCATTTCGCCAAGAACAATGGAACGTAAAACAACGTCCCTCAAAACAAACTCCGATTCTCTTTTAATCCTCAGATTCAGAAGTGGTGTCGACATCTGGACCCTCAAACCAGTCAAAGGGTGAGTGTCGCCGTTTTGCAGGAAGCTTGATGGAAGGTGATGCAGAGACCATCTTCCCTTGTTTGATCTTTGCTGTCAACGTGGTTTTTCTTGAGATCTCAATCGCCTGTAACAAATGAACACATCGAAGACAATTGGGCATCGTCAAAAGTCTAGAGTGGTCCTCCTGCTCAAGTGAGCGTGGCTTGGTGTTCGTCTCTCGTGACGAGGTGCACAGCTCCTGCGGTGGATGCCTCCTCCACCTTGCCGTGGCGTGTCCTCGAAATAACGCGCGCGGATTCCCCGTGGGCTGCGTGTGACAGGTAAAGTTTCAAATTGAATCGGAAGGAAATTCAAACTCGTGCTAAGGTAGCCGACTTGAGGTTGGCTGCTACATCTCGGACGCTGCAAAGAAATGTCGCATGCCAGATAGTCCAAGTTTAATGTTCTACCGATATGTTGCGTGCCAGACAGTCCAAGTTTAATGTGAAGCTCGCTAGGAATTACACTGAGAGACGGTGAAAGGAACAACGTTTTTGTTGTCCATCCGCCCGCACCTCCGATTCGCACGGTTGGCTACGCACGGTGTTGCGAACGAAGTTCAACACACACACACGTACACACACACACGTACACACACACACGTACACACACACACACGTACACACACACACACGTACACACACACGTACACACACACGCACACGTACGCACACGTACACACACGCACACGTACACACACGTACACACACGCACACGTACGCACACGCACACGTACGCACACGTACGCACGCACACGTACGCACACGCACACGTACACACACGTACACACACGTACACACATACACACGTACACACACACACACACGTACACACACACGTACACACACACACACGTACACACACACACACGTACACACACACGCACACACACACGTACACACACACGTACACACACACGTACACACACACGTACACACACACGTACACACACACGTACACACACACACACGTACACACACACGTACACACACACGTACACACACACGTACACGCACACACACACGCACACACACACGTACACACACACACACACGTACACACACACGTACGTACGTACGTACGGACACATACACACACACACGTACGTACGTACGGACACACACACACACACGTACACACACAAGACAAAGATCCCCCGTATAGCCTGAACAGACTGTAGGGGCAAGTGCTGTTAGCGAGCACCTATGAAGGCCGGAACGGTACACGAGGGGGTGGGTGGCCAGCACCACGCCCGACCGCCTTTGTCTCCCTAGTGACGATGTTTACACACCGCACCAGGTACTCATTTCAGGCTGAGTCGACCTAGGGGAGGCCCAGGACCGGTTCAGATAATCGTCACTGGTGTTAGCCGTGAGCGGGAATCGAACCCGGGTCGCCAGGTTCATAGCGCAGCGCGCTAACCGCTACACATGTACACACACACGTACACACACACGTACGTACGGACACGTACACACACACACACACGTACACACACACACACGTACACACACACGTACACACACACAACGTACACACACACACGTACACACACACACGTACACACACACACGTACACACACGTACGTACGGACACGTACACACACACACATACACACACACGTACGTACGTACGGACACGAGGGTCAGATCATGTACACAGGGTTCATGGCAACGCACGGTGTTGCGAACGAAGTTCAACGCACATACGCACGGACAACAACACGAGTGTTAGATAATACACACAGCTCCATGACATCGTTCACACTGTTGAGGGAAGCCGGCAGCTTGGGCTGGACGGGTGCCTAGAGAGGGATGATGGACGACGGTCAAGAAAAAATGGACCTGAATGGCATCCAACGGGAGATACTCGACTGAGACGGCTCCAAGCGAGGAGATGGAGCGATGAATTGAGCGGCGTGTGTAGGCGCTGAGTGTGGATCATTATATCTGCAGGATCGTGAGAGATGGCGATTGCGCGGGGAGGTCTTCGTCCGGAAGTGGAATGATTGTGGCCGATGAAGTCTCAATGCCACAAAAACAAGAATGTCAACGTGAAAACGAGGGCTCAAAACATCTGACACGAACACAATATTATTGTAAACATTAAACAGCATTTACATAAGAGGGGGGGGGGAGCACTCAAAAGCTCCACACTGATAGAGTCAAGAATCCATGGCTACACTGCCATCTCCTGACCACCTCGTAGGCCAAGCCTGGCAGTCCCCGGCAGTCTCCCACCGACTCAACCCCGCATCGTGTCTGAGATCTACGTTCATCAATGGGCTCATTGAAGATTGGTCAAAACAGTCGCCTTGAACGGGCGGGGTGACCAATCAGGTGACTGGCATTGATGCCGCTACACGCGGACTGGGAATGAGAGCAACCGCCAGAAGAAATGCAGCGAGACACGTGGGAAAGAGAAGAAGTCACGTCACTGCAGGCAGAAGGAGCTCTGGTGGGAGTTCTACAGAGGGTGACCGCTGTACACGGCATCTTGGACGATGGTGGGAATACACCCGCAACTTGACCCCAGCACACACAAGCAGGCGAGCAATGAAACGGTGCGCCCATTTATAGAGAATGAGAAGATGTATTGATACTGGAGGAATGCGATGAGATATGAAGCTGTTTTTCACAGATGTCCAGAACTATTAACTTTGTATTTTTATTTGACCAGGTGAGGCCCACTGAGCTGTATAGCTCTTGTTCAGAAGTGTACTGGCCACAAATGACAGCTCAACCAAGTGGCCTATCACGTGGACATGTATAGCAGCCAAACACTCTGAGAGCGTGTTTGTAAATGTGGAGGGGAAAATCGGAGAACCTGGAGAAAAAGCCACGCGACCACGGGGAGACCTCCTGTATGCCAGGTGAGGTCGTTCACATTTCACAACAACAAACAATACAAAAACACAATAGGAGCGCAAAGTGTAGGGAAGGTAAAAAGTTTTTTTTCTAATAAACAAAAAAAACCTAAACCATTTTTTTCTTGTTAATTGTTTTTTTTACCCTTTTATCTGGCAACAAAACTGACACCTTTTTTACGAGGAGCCATGTTTGCATAGACCACAATACCTGCAGTCGGAATGCAAACAAAAAACACAACTCTGATAATGTATGCACTGTCCTTGAAGTTGATTGGTCCACACCCGAGACAGCTTTCCTTAGAGCCTAGTCTCACATGGGTTGGACCAGATGACGCCAAAATGCGCACAACTCAAAGACAATGCACCATCAGAGTATGAGAGCTTGGGGTAAGCATTTACACCATTGGAACCTCATTTATAAGGAGTCATGTTTGCATAGACCACAATACCTGCAGTCATAATGCAAACAAAAAACACAACTCTGATAATGTATGCACCGTCCTTGAAGTAGATGTTTATCTTACCAGGCAAGGCCCACTAAACCATCAGCTTCTCTCACAGAAGCGTCCCGGCCACAAGCGCGAGCAGCTCTACGAAGCGGCTCACCACGTGAAAGATTGTTGAAGAGCAACAATGATATTTTGGAGTAAGAGAAAAAAGTGCGTGACATCATCATCATCAGCATTGTTTAACCTGCCGCGCCGGGAGATCAAACGGGACTGCGAGTCTGGTGCACTCACCGTCTTGACATGCGTGACAACGATGGCAGATCTCATCTTGCCTGCTGCCCTGGCCTTTTCAGTCATCACGCCCGACACACTTGCTAGCAGCTCTTCGTCGACCTAGCCACAAAATCACGCAAAGATCCTGCAATTTAAAACATTTATTCGGCCTTGCCGGAATACGAGTGCATTGTACGAGCAAATCGAAATTTGCATTTTTTTTATTTTGGGAATTCAGAAACCCGTCCCTTGGTCACGGGCATGCTTTGTGAGCACTCTCCGTCTCTGGCACATTCATCCTACGTTCATTGAACAAATGCTCCAAGCTCGTCAAGACGTCTATTCCACCTTCCCACATCCAGTGACCCTTTGAATCTGATTGATGGTGATGGAGACTCGCATTAAACTGCAGAAGTGATTTTAGTTTTTAAATTGTAAATGTTTTGTTTAATGTTATTGTCAAATGAATGGCTTAGATTACAATGACATAGTTTGTTAGATTACAGCAATTATTTAATTATCTGGGAAAAACTCTCCCTCCAGTTGGTCGAGCTCTGAGTTTCACAGCGCACCGCACATTAGGAGAATGCTTCTATCCAGCGTGAACATCCACACATGACCCAATCATCCCTAGCGCTCAAGCGAGCCGCTTTGTCCCTACGAGAGTGGATCGAGTCCCATTGCATCGTCCAAAGAATTTCAATCAAAGCAGTCGCATTACTCACCATGAAATCCATGCTGTCCGAGCCCTCGGAGTCCGACAGATGCAAAACTTTTCGCTTTTTCTTCACGACCTCCCCCGTGGCAAGGGGCTTGCGGATGCCGCCCTTGGAAGGCGACTTGGCCACTGTCACCGGTGCGAGCAAAGGTGGAGTCTTGCAGATCGCACGGACACACAAACAGAGATCCCCCAGTTAGGCCTGCAGGCTTGCGGGAGTGCCGTGCTGATCGCAAACAACTGACGTCAGCGCTTAGCCCAGCGGGGTTCATTGAACGAGCCTGACTGATGACTAAGACCCGGGAGGTAAACACTGGTCCAGATCTTGGTAGCTTGGATGAATACTATATTTTTAGGTTTTTTCGGTAAAGTCACGTAGGTAAAAAATTTAAATTAATAAGCAACACAAGCCTCCGTCTTCAGGTGGAACCGTCACAGCCACGACAGCTGTATCAAGTAAATGAGAGATCACAAGAAATACCACAAAGACACACAGAGAGAGATGTCTGTCTGCTTGTATGTCTGTCTATAGTTTTCTAGTTAGATTTTTGTTGCTATTTCTTTTATGCCTGATGACGATTGCTTGTGTTGCAATCGAAACGTCGTAATATGCTATTATTTAATTGGCTATTTTATCTTTAGACGTGACTTAACCGAAAGAACCAAAGAATAATTCCTGCAGTCACGAAAGCTCCAAAATTAAGATTGAATCATGTTTACATTAACCACAATACTTGCAGTCAAATGCAAAAAAAAACAATACTCTGATCATTTATGTGTTGTCCTTGAAACTGATTGGTCCACACCAGAGACAGCTTTCTTTAGAGCCCAGTCTCATATGGTGTTCATCAGTTTTGTTGCCAGAGAAAAGGGGGAAAGCCCTCTCGACAAGCGAGCTCTGCGGCACCGCACTGCTCCTGACGCCGCCGTCACAAACAACGCCAACTCACCGCTTCCAGCTGCATCTTCTTCTGAGTGAGCAGCTCCAGAATGCGGTTCACGTCGGCCAGCTCCAAGCCATCTCGGTCCAGCGCCAGCAACTCCTGGATAGTCTGCCGGTGATGGACGCTCTGTGAGGAAGAGGGGGGGGGTCGGCAGGGTGGAAGGGTCACGTGACACGGTGATCAAGAGACGTGGCCGGTCACCTCGTGAAGTGCGAAAAGCACTTGCCGGGAGTCGTCTCAGCAGGGTTCTGGTGGTACATGTTGTTTGTCGTTTATTGTGAAAATTCCGTCACAGTTCCTATGTGATCACTGTTTCATTGCTTTATTTTGGTGATTTCGAAAAGTTTACTGGTTTGGCCATGTTTGTGTTGTTGTAGTACAGAGTAAGACTGATGGCCTTAATCTAAGTTGTCTGGTGGTGGTTATTGTTGTTGTTTGACTTGCATCCCACTGGGATCGGTGTACGGTGTTTTTTCTACAATATTTTGCCGTCTTTTCTTGGATTTTCTGTTTGCACTTAGTCACAAAGTCACTTTAAGATGTTTTCTTGTTCATGTTTTTGTTTTTGTTGTTTGTTGCGGTTGCACCCGATTCAAGAGCCGAATGGCTCACAGGGCTACACCTAATCAATGAACTTGAACTTTCAGCAAAGTTCATTGCGTTGTCCACGCGACACCGACAGCCCGTAGCGCACGGCGCGTCTTCGGTCAGTAACCTCCAACCGTGGGCCACGTAGAGGACTATTTAACAAATATTTACATTTTAGTTTGGCCAGCTAAGGTCCACTGAGCTACATACCTCTTTCTCAGTAGCGATCTGGCCACATCTCCTTTAGCAGTGGCAAAATATAGTAGTAGGTTTTTACCCTTTCAACTGGTACAAAAACTGACACCTTTATACAAGGCATCATGTTTGCAATAACCACAACACAAGCAGTCAAAATGCAAACAGAAAGACACAACTCTGATGATGATATGCACTGTCCATGAAGTTGATTGGTCCACACCCGAGACAGCTTTTCTTAGAGCCTAGTCTCACATGGTGTTGGACCAGATGACGCCAAAAGGCGTACAACTCAAAGACAGCGCACTATCAGAGTATTGAGAGCTCGGGGTGAAGCATTTACACTATGAGACATCTCCTTTACCAATGGAAAAATCTAATAATAGGTTTTTACCCTTTCAACTGGTACAAATGTGTCAGTTTTTGTACCAGTTGAAAGGGTAAAAACCTATTACTATAAAATGTGCCAGTGATGTTTTTCCCTGCACATCTCCAATTACCGGATGTTCCATCTCGATTCGATTCTCTAGCCGCTGACGCTGCTTCAGGACCAGCTCGTTCACTGCGAAAAGACGCGTGTGGGGAAAAGCTGTTAAATATTAAACAACGCGAGCATCATACTCTAAGGTTATTTCGGTAAAGTCAGGTAGGTAAAAAATTTACCCGTAAAAACAAAGTTTTTCACTATAAATCCTTTATATGCGTGGCGGCTAGAGTCCTCTCATCCTCTGGCTTGAGATGGCTGCCACCTATGGGTCAGATGATTGTGCAATTGGTAATTAAATTATAATTAATTTTTTTCCTAAAAAGTGTAAAGTTATGGAAATTTTGTCTGTGTGCAAAATGTCAGCTAGATTTGATCACGGGAAGTGGGTTAAAAAAACGACCGAAAGATTTGCACGGTCGTAAGCGCGCAAGCAAGCAAGCAAGTGAACTTAATATAAAGGATTTAAAAATAACTAATAAAATGAATAAAAATAAAATAATAATAAATCACGACGTTTCGGAGGCAACACAAGTCTCCGTCATCAGGTGGGACCGTCACAGCCAGATTTGCTGCATCAAGTGAGGCCAAATTCCAAGATACAAGCTCTTATATACAAGTTAAGGGAGAGGGGGGAGGGGCTTATCTGAATGTGGTAGCCAATGAATGGAACGTGTTGGGGGGGGTGGGCGGGGCTAAAAGAGAACAATAGGTGCACTTGGGGTTGGTTGATAATCCAAATACAAAAAATTAACCCGTAAAAACAAAGTTTTTCACTATAAATCCTTTATATGCGTGGCGGCTAGAGTCCTCTCGTCCTCTGGCTTGAGATAATTAAATATAAAAAAAACATTCCTAAAAAGTGTAAAATTTTTGAAAAAATTTTTCACGAAAATTAATTGTCACGCACAACGAGTCTGTGTACAAAATATCAGCTCGATTGGATCACGGGAAGTGGGTTAAAAAACGACCGAAAGATTTGCACGGTCATAAGCGCGCAAGCAAGCAATCACGCAAGCAAGCGAACTTAATATAAAGGATTTAAATAAAAACGACCGAAAGATTTGCACGGTCGTAAGCGCGCAAGCAAGCAAGCGAACTTAATATAAAGGATTTAAAAAGGAGAGACCTGTTAAACGCTGGGGATGTCAACACTCAGTAAAGTAGAATAGTACCTGTCAAATAAGATCGTCCAAACATGTGTCGTTAAATCTTTTTTGCATGGTTAATAACATATTTCCAATGATTACTCAGTTTGTACCCATCATCACAGTTGAAGTTATTCTAGATTTGAAGCTTTCGTGACTGCAAGGATTCATATTCTTAGGTTTTTTTGGTAAAGTCACGTAGTTATGTCTGTGTTTGTATATCTGAATGGCTTCGTGTACAATTCCGTCACAGTTCCTATTGATCACTGTTTCATTGCTTTCATGGCTTTATTTTTTGTGATTTCGAAAAGTGTATTGGTTTAGCCATGTTTGTTTGTTGTAGTACAGAGTTAGACTGATGGCCTTAATCTAAGTTGTCTTGTGGTTGTTGTTTGACTTGCATCCCACTGGGATTTTTGCACACAGCATTGGTGTAACGGTGTTTTTTCTGCAATATTTTTCTGTCTTTTCTTGGATTTTCTGTTTGCACTTAGTCACATATTCACTTTAAGATGTTTTTTTGTTCATGTTTTTGTTTTTTGTTTGTTGCAGTTGCACCCGATTTAAGAGCCGAATGGCTCACAGGGCTATACCTAATACATGAACTTGAACAAACCTTTGATGGTAGCCAGAAGGTTTGCAGAGCATCAATCGTTGAAGGCCTGTGTTGCATTGCTGTGAAACAAAATATACGCGAAAAATGCAGGTGGATGGAAAATAAGTTAAAAACAACTCACAGAGGAAGTTTGGATATATCTGCTTTGAATTCTTAATGGCGGAACTGCACTTTGGGCAGCTATTGTTCTCCTCCAGACTCCGACAGATGCATTTGCAACTGAAACGCAGACAAAATGCAACGGCGAGTAAATTGGCAATCACCGTTATCAGCATCATTGGAAAATTTACCAATCACCGAATATTGTCGCGCATTCGCCGGACGGTGGAAAGAAATGGAATGCAACAACAAAGTACAGTAAAACCTTGGGTTGCGAGAAACTTGGTCTGCGAGTGTTTTGCAAGACGGAACAGAAGCAATTCTCCTCCGAGCAGACACGCACATACCAGAAGCTGTGGCCACACTTGGTCATGTACGGCTCTTCTATCGTGTCCAAACAGATGGGGCTGAACATGCAACAGCACAAGGGAGACAAGCAGACATTGGCAACGAAGGAAGAGTTTCCAACACAGCCCTTGTGTCGTGACATAAGAGGGGAGGGGCTGCTGGGGGCTCTGGAACCCTAGGCAGATAAGCCCTTGGTGCCAGGCGCTGGGATCCCAGGCACCCCAGACGCTTAAGCCCCTTGGCGCCAGGCGCTAGGATCCCAGGCACCCCAGACGCTTAAGCCCCTTGGCGCCAGGCGCTAGGATCCCAGGCACCCCAGACGCTTAAGCCCCTTGGCGCCAGGCGCTGGGATCCCAGGCACCCCAGATGCTTAAGCCCCTTGACGCCAGGCGCTAGGATCCCAGGCACCCCAGACAGTTAAGCCCCTTGGCGCCAGGCGCTAGGATCCCAGGCACCCCAGACAGTTAAGCCCCTTGGCGCCAGGCACTAGGATCCCAGACACCCCAGACACTTAAGCCCCTTGGCGCCAGGCGCTAGGATCCCAGGCACCCCAGACACTTAAACCCCTTGGCACCAGGCGCTGGGATCCCAGGCACCCCAGACGCTTAAGCCCCTTGGCGCCAGGCACTAGGATCCCAGGCACCCCAGACGCTTAAGCCCCTTGGCAACAGGCGCTAGGATCCCAGGCACCCCAGATGCTTAAGCCCCTTGGCGCCAGGCACTAGGATCCCAGGCACCCCAGACACTTAAGCCCCTTGGCACCAGGCACTAGGATCCCAGGCACCCCAGACAGTTAAGCCCCTTGGCGCCACCAACAGGGGGGCTGTGTGCTCTGTGGGATACCTGGGGGCGCACACAACCCCACCCCTCGTTGGGGACGAGGCATAAAAGGGCAGCTCCCTGGACGATTGGGGCCAGTTGTAGCTCAAGACCCGCCGGCCAGCCGGCTTAGGACCCTGGGACGCTGTGAGGGCCAGTGGTGGGACTCTGGAACTGTGAGGGCGAGTTCCAGAATGTAGCCAGAGTAGTGTATCTAGGCTGTGTACCTAGGCTGTGTATCTAGGCTGTGTACCTAGGCTGTGTACCTAGGCTGTAACAGAGTATCAGGACTGTTGGAGTATTGGATTGTAATAAAGAAGTTACCTCTACAAGGGTCTCCGGAACCCATTACATTTGCATCACAATGTCATGGTAATTTCAGCTCCCAATGCTGATGTACATTTGTTGATATAACTGACGCCACGTTTGCCAACATCAATCATTACATGTAGTCGCTGCCAATCATTTAAAGTAATTCCCTGCCTTCATCCATAACGCTTAAAGAAAATATATGTTTGGATTAGTATGAAACATAATGGAACCACATCTCAATATCAACGCACTACTCTTCTCATTCAGGTGATCCAATCCATAGAACTCTTACATCCCAACCAGCCTTCATAGATGTTCCCAAACAGCACTTTCCCCAACAAACTAAAGAGGGCTATGGTGGGAGACGCATCTTGTTTTGTGTGTGTGTGTGCACACACACAAAGACAAATATCCCCCGTATAGCCAGTACAGACTGTAGGGGCAAGTGCTGTTTGCGAGCACCTATGAAGGCCGGCACGGCACACGAGGGGGTGGGTGGCCAACACCACGCCCGGCCGCCTTTGTCTCTCCAGTGGCGATGTTTACACACTGCACCAGGTGCTCATTTAAGGCCGAGTCGACCTAGGGGAGGCCCAGGATTGGTTCAAATAATCGTCACTGGTGTTGGCCGCAATCCGGGAATTGAACTCGGGTCGCCAGGTTCGGAGCGCAGCGTTGCACTAACAGCTGCGCCACCGCTCCCCACCCACTACACTATACACTACTATACACTACTATACACTACACTATACACTACACTATACACTAGTGCTGTACTAATATACTATACTATACACTACACACTAGACTATACACTACACTATACACTACTAGACACTACACTAGACACTACACTAGACACTACACTATACACTACACTATACACTACACTATACACTAGTGCTGTACTAGTATACTATACTATACACTATACACTACACTATACACTACTATACACTACACTATACACTACTATACACTACACTATACACTACACTATACAATACTATACACTACACTATACACTACACTATACACTACTATACACTACACTATACACTACACTATACACTACACTATACACTACACTATACACTACTATACACTACACTATACACTATACTATACACTACTACTACACACTACACTATACACTACTACACACTACACTATACACTACACTATACACTACACTATACACTACACTATACACTACACTATACACTACATTATACACTACACTACACACTACTACACACTACACTATACACTACACTATACACTACACTATACAATACTATACACTACACTATACACTACACTATTTCAAACACATGTGCACATACAAATTGTGTGGTCATGTATTTGTGTGTGGGTGTGCGTGTCTAATTTAGTCTGCGAGTACGTGTTTTGTATCTTGTCTTTACGCGTCCGTGTAATCTCTGCGTGTCTGCGTGTAATCTGCATGGTGTGTGTGTGGTCTTTGTGGCTGTGCGTGGCCGCGTTTAGTCTGCATGTGTGCGTCTCTCGTCTGTGTCCGGACGCATTAGTAAGTCACATACGCGAGTCACCTCTGGCAATATCACTTGCCTGCTCACTGCAGTGTGTGTGTGTGCGTGTGGGCCAACAGCGATTGTAGGGAGGGGGGAGGAGGTTAGGCCTAACTTCACAGGCTATTTCGTGTTTATCACAATGGGAATTTCAAAAAATTAACCCGTAAAAACTAAGTTTTTCACTATAAATCCTTTATATGCGTGTTCAATGCGCCACAACCCAGCCCACATTGGTCTTTGAAACGGGCGGCTAGCGTCCTCTCGTCCTCTGGCTTGAGATGGCTGCCACCTATGGGTCAGATGATTGCCTGCCACCATTAAGCAATTGGTAATTTAATATTTAAAAAAATTACCTAAAAAGTGTAACATTTTGCAAAATTTTTTTCACGAAAATAAATTGTCACGCACAACGAGTCTGTGTGCAAAATGTCAGCTCGATTAGATCACGGGAAGTGGGTTAAAAAACGACCGAAAGATTTGCACGGTCGTAAGCGCGCAAGCAAGTGAACTTAATATAAAGGATTTTAAAAAACCTTAGCTTTTTTTTCAGGTACTCTCATTTCCTGGCACACGCAAAATCATTATTAAAACGGATTTGGTAAATTTAACACAAACGAAACAGCATTTCCCCACACAAATCCGGCTTGTCGCCTGATGAAGCCAGTTGCAACTACTGGAGAAACGTCGTACTCCGATTGTAAATGTTGTGGCTTGGCTCTCCAACACACCGGTTAGTGCTGAACTAGTACACTATACACTACACTACTATACACGACACTACACTATACACTACACTATACACTACACTATACACTAGTGCTGTACTAGTATACTACACTATACACTATACTACTATACACTATACTATACACTACACTATACACTAGTGCTGTACAAGTATACTACACTATACACTACACTACTATACACTATACTATACACTACACTATACACTACACTACTATACACTATACTATACACTACACACTATACACTACACTATACACTAGTGCTGTACTATTATACTACACTACACTATACACTACTACACACTACACTACTATATACTACACTATACACTACACTATACACTACTATACACTACACTATACACTACTATATACACTACACACTACACTATACACTACTCTATACACTAGCACTATACTATTATACTACACTACACACTACACTACTATACACTACACTACTATACACTACACTATACACTACACTATACACTACACACTACTACACACTACACTACACTACACACTACTATACACTACACTATACACTACTACACACTGCACTACACACTACACTATACACTACACACTACTATACACTACACTATACACTACTACACACTGCACTACACACTACACTACACTACACACTACACTTAAATCAGTGAAACCTGAACCAGCCCCCCCCCCGACTAAGTGGTCCCCAACACGCGGCGGCGGCGGCGAGCGGCGTGGTCACGTGGGGACCAACAGCCGCGCACTGAACCCACCACGCCCAGTCGCTCTCCTCGACGAGCCCGCGGCGGGAGGGCGCCTGCGGCCTACTGCGCTGGCCGCCTCGAGGCGCGCCTCTCCCGGCAGCCCCGCTAGGCGAGCCCGAGGCTTCGGCCCAAGAGCAGGCCGACATCGCCGGGGGAGTCTGTGAGAGAGGCACGCGAGACGCTGGTGATGACGACGACAACAGTGACACGTTGTTTGTTGTTGTCATTCAAACGTCGTGAAGGAGGAAATAGAGAAACGTCGACACCACGGGGCCCTGGCCCGGATCTCCCCCACACACACACAGTGCGCTAACCACTGCACCACCACTCACTCACACACGGTGCGCTAACCACTGCACCACCACTCATTCACACACAGTGCGCTAACCACTGCACCACCACTCATTCACACACAGTGCGCTAACCACTGGACCACCACTCCCCACTCACACCACGCGACAGCCGAAGTCACGTGCAGAGAAAATCGATTCAGAGAAAATCGATTCCTATTGGGATAATTTGCGAATCGATTGTGATAGAAACGGAGAGCGGTTTGAATCGATTCCTATTGAGATAACATTGTAGTCTATGGGTCTCTGTGTTGTGAGTCTGTCTATGGATCAACCTTCATCATCACCACCCAATATCACCCCCCCACTACCCCCCCCACGCACCCATTTTTATTATTTTATTATTTACCTTCTACGTGACTTTACCGAAAGAACCAAGAAGAATAAAATAAATCTATATATATAAAATCGCAAATCTGTCTGTGTGTGTGTCTGTGTGTGTGTCTGTTTGTCTGTGTGTGTGTCTGTGTGTGTGTGTCTGTGTGTGTGTGTCTGTGTGTGTGTCTGTCTGTGTGTCTGTTTGTCTGTGTGTCTATTTGTCTGTGTGTGTGTGTCTGTGTGTGTGTGTCTGTGTGTGTGTCTGTGTGTCTCTGTGTGTCTGTGTGTGTGTCTGTGTGTGTCTGTGTGTGTGTCTCTGTGTGTCTGTGTGTGTCTGTGTGTGTGTCTGTGTGTGTGTCTGTGTGTGTGTCTGTGTGTGTGTCTGTGTGTGTCTGTGTGTGTCTGTGTGTGTGTGTCTGTGTCTGTGTGTGTGTGTCTGTGCGTCTGTGTGTGTGTCTGTGTGTGTCGCCGGACCATACGCAGTTTCATTGGACGAAATGTGAGGGATGTGCGAGACGCGATTGGTCTGTTTGGTTGTCCACGGCGGTTGCCGCTGGCAACGGGCAGCGACGCCTTCGCCGCGGGGTGGACGCCATTTTGAATTCCCGTTAAAATATGCGCATTAACACGCGACTCTGAGGTAAATTCATCAAAGTTTCACGTCCTCTTCACTCCCCCCCCCACCCCAATGTGTGCAATTACTATTATAGGGTCGCTAGATAATAAAATTATAGCGATTAGACAGTATTATTGTAGCGCGGGGGGGGGGGTAGCAGCCCATCTGTGTATATATGTAAGGTTATTAAGAAATATATTTTTCACCCGGGCAACGCCGGGTACTTCTGCTAGTAAAATATAAAAATATAATAAAATACAAAAAAATTAATTAACAAATAAATAAATAATACCCCCGTTGACAGGAAGAGGGAAAAAAATCCCCTCCCCCCACAATTTGGCGCCCTTTGCACGACGCGACCCGGTGAGCAGCTCAGTTCTAACGGCGTGAACACGCGGGACGCATCGTGGGTGGTGATCACCACCAACATCAACAACATCAACAACAACAATCACCACCATCAACAACATTAACTACATCATCAACAACAACATCATCAACAACAACATCATCATCAACAACATTAACAACATCATCAACACCATCATCAACACCACAATCACCATCACCACAATCACCATCACCACCATCATCACCACCAACAACATCATCATCATCACCACCAACAACATCATCAACAACAATCACCACCATCAACAACATTAACTACATCATCAACAACATCATCATCATCACCACCACCATCACCACCACCACCATCACCACCACCATCACCACCATCACCACCACCATCACCACCACCATCACCACCATCACCACCACCATCACCACCATCACCACCACCATCACCACCACCATCATCACCATCACCACCATCACCACCACTCGCCTTCTCTCTGTGTCTCTCTCGCTCCGCACCTCAATCCACTCCCTCCACTCGCCCTCACACCAACAAACTCCCCCCACCCACAAGTAGCCACGTGACTGGCCCTCCCCCCCATCACCTGACCCCCCCATCTACCCCCCCATCCCTCCACTACCCCCCACCCCCCCACAGGCTGAGAGTGATGCGTTACAGGAATAGCGAGTCTGTAGATTGATAACGTTTCGTTTTAAAATAAACTGTGTAACTCGATGAGCATGAAAAGTACAAATATCGCCAAACGGACGATACGATTCGCTTGGGCCCCGTTCCGTACGACATTGTGACATCATCGCGGCGATCATCATCATCATCTGGGACGACTTTGCATCAAAGTAAGAACCCGCATCTTAGAGACAGGCTCGATATAAATATTTTTTATAAATATTTTTTTTTGTTCAATAAGCGAGCGCTCTACCATCCGAGCTGATTACTGCAGGAATTAAAGAGTTTATTTTTTTTTCATCATCAAATCTATTTTCTTTCCACGTGATTTTACCGAAATCTCGCCCCACTCCTCGTGTCTGGGGCAGCAGCTGAGATGGGGGCGCTGCTCGTTCAGCGCGCGGGAGGTCGCGGGTTCGATCCCCGCATCCTCCACGCAAACAATAGTTTTCAAAAAGGAAACTCCGCTTTTACACTCACGAGCAGAGACCCCGTTGCGCTGAAGGTGATGAACGTGTTTCAGTGCGACAACAACAACAAGCCGCCAAGAGGCTTCCTCGGGGTGCAGCTCTCAGCTGGCGCCTCTCGCGTTCTCACGAGCGCCGCCTGCCGCCCAGAGGCGGGAGTCTTCAGCGCAGCGAGCTACTCGCGCCGCACTTTTACATCAACTAAGATGCGGGTTTAGTAAACTGCAAATCTTAATCAAAAATCGAGGGCGACGAGGCGTCAAGCTGGTTCACCAATGTGAACATGTCACCAACAATAACGCTGGACGTTACATTTAAAATAAAAAAATATTCCTCGTGGAGGAGGCGGGCATCGAACCCGCTACCCTAACAACAGAAGTGCAGTGTATTTTGTAGCGTGCGCACGCTACCAAGTACACTGCTCTCTCCTTAGCATCGAGAGGGCTCAAGAGTTCTTAGTAGCGTGCACGTCGTGTGTGTTAGCTGTGTTGTACTGGACGTGCATTTGAGATGTGCTCACTTCTCTTTTCTCGAGCGCGCTACCATCTGAGTCAATAATAAAATTAAAACATAATAAAATAATTAATTTATTATACATAATAAAATATTTATTATATATAAAAAAATGTATACTTATTTTATAATTTTTTATTATAAAACATAATCAAAGAATTATTTTATCATGTATAAAAATCTAATTTTTTTTTTTTATAAAACATTTAAAAAATTTTTTTATTTCCATTCTACGTGACTTTACCGAAAGAACCAAGATGACACACACAGCTTGCACGCTACCAACGACACTAGGACCCTCGCGATGCTACGGAGAGATCAGCGTACCTGGTCGCGTGAGCTCGCCACTAAGTATCCTGACCTCTGTTAAGGTAGCCGGATCGATTCCCGCATTCTCCACGGAGAATATTTTTTTTATTCAAATTTTAAATGTAACGCGCCAGCGTTATTGTTCGTGACATGTTCACATTGGTGAACCAGCTTATATATATATACAATATTATTGAGCCTGGCAGGAGTCGAACCCACAACCTTCTTATCCGCAGGCAGCCGCGTTAACCATTACACCACAGACACCACGTGACTCTCCGCCTCCGAGGGGACCTTGAGATGACGCTCCCCACTTCGCGTGCGAGAGGCGGCGAGTTCGATGCCAGCACAAGAGAAGTGACCTCATCTCAAATGCACGTCCAGTACAAGGATATACGGTGTGAAATGTCTTACTAGCAACACAGAGCTCGCTAACACACACAATTTCAGTGTAAAGCTTTCGTGACTGCAGGGATTCATCTTCTTGGTTCTTTTGGTAAAGTCACGCAGAATGGAAATACATAATAAAATAATTAAGTTATTATGTTTAATAATAAACATAAAACATAATAAAATTATTATTTTAGTATACATACTAAAGTAATTATTTTATTAAGGTTTATTTTTATTATTTTATTCTTTTTCTTTTATTATACATAATAAAATAAGTATTTAAAAGATTTTTGTTATTATTTTTATTCTATTATACATAACAAACTAATTAGTTTATCAGGTATCACATTTATTATTTTATTATTTTTATTTTATCATACATACAAAAATAATTAATTTATTGGTTTATTTTTCTTATTTTATTATTTCCATTCTACGTGACTTCACCGAAAGAACCAAGAAGATGACACACACAACTTGCACGCTACCAACGACACTAGGACCCTCTCGATACTACGGAGACATCAGCGTACCTGGTAGCGTGAGCACGCCACTAAGTATTCTGATGTTTCTGTTGTTAAGGTAGCCGGATCGATTCCCGCATCCCCCACGGGGAATATTTTTTTAAATCAAATTTTAAATGTAACGGCCCAGCGTTAATGGTCGTGACATGTTCACATTTGTGAACCAGCTTGACCTCGATTTTGCTGTTTTGAAGCCCCTGTTAAGGCGTTAGAGATGTGACGATAAATAACAAATATCTATAAAATAAATGTATATCGCGCCTGGCAGGAGTCGAACCCACAACCTTCTAGTCCGCAAGCAGCCGCGTTATCCATTACACCACAGAGCCCAATAATAAAATACATACAACTTAGTAAAATAATTATTTTTATGTTTTATTTTTATTACGTAGAATGGAAATAATAAAATAATCAATACAAAACAAAATAAAATAATTGATTTATTATACATACTAAAATAATAGACCCAGAGACTCACAGACTCACACAGAGACCCATAGACTCACACAGAGACCCAGAGACTCACACAGAAACCCACAGACTCACACAGAGACCCACAGACTCACTACACAGAGACCCACAGACTCACCACACAGAGACCCACAGACTCACCACACAGAGACCCACAGACTCACACAGAGACCCACAGACTCACCACAGAGATACCCACAGACTCACACAGAGACCCACAGACTCACCTCACAGAGACCCACAGACTCACCACACAGAGACCCACAGACTCATCAGACAGAGACCCACAGACTCACACAGAGACCCACAGACTCACCACACAGAGACCCACAGACTCACACAGAGACCCACAGACTCACCACAGAGAGACCCACAGACTCACACAGAGACCCACAGACTCACCACACAGAGGCCCATAGACTCACCACACAGAGACCCATAGACTCATCACACAGAGACCCACAGACTCACCACACAGAGTCCCACAGACTCATCACACAGAGACCCACAGACTCACCACACAGACACCCACAGACTCATCACACAGAGACCCACAGACTCACACAGAGACCCACAGACTCACCACACAGAGACCCACAGACTCGCCACACATCATCATGCCGAGGGATGGGCATGTCACATATACCGTGTCCGTGTAATGTGCGCTAATGTCACTATTACACTAACGTGGCCCATTCGTTACACAATTAAAGCATGTCAGCTAAGATGTCAAGCTGTTCACAGCCCCAAGGGTATTTTTTTAACGCACGTGGATGTGTGTGCAGCCCATAAGGCCTCGACACAGAGGCGTGGTTTCTCTGTGTGCCTATATATGTGTCTATTTCTCTCTATGTATATCTGTGTTATCTCTCTGTCTATATGTCTCCGGTTCTGTGTTTTATCTCTCTCTCAAATTTAGCATTCTCTGGAAGAACGTAATCAACCAGGTAGGGTGTTGACTGTTATGTTAGCCGACTCTCTGTTGTATTGCATTATGTTTCTAAGTTTACTAGCTTTGTTTTCTATTTAATTTATACCTGATGATGATTGCTTGTGTTGCAATCAAAACATCGCATGCTATAATTTAATGTATTATTTTCTCTTTATACGTGACTTTACCGAAAGAACCAAAGAGTGCAGCCCACATGTTTAATCCACAGCTGAATGAGAGCCTCCCTACTCTGTCCGGGTTGTGTGGGCGTGTGTTTGACCGTGCTTCACCACGCCGGTCAGTGTAGGTTGGCGAAGGGGTGCCTTCCATTACAGATTCAAATATCACTCGCTACGTAATGGTTCAAGAATCGAAAGAGGTGTTCCAGGCTCATATCAATGCGGCCCCGCCTCACCCCCTGAATGTTACATTATTCAAACTTAATTTACGTCCAGGCGGGGAGCCCCATTGAGATAAATCTCTTCTGTAAAGTAGACCTGGGGTGCAACGCAGGTAACCGACTGTAGAACACAAATGTAATTCAGCGCATAAAAATTATACGATCGTACCAACTAAGCAAAATAAGCCGAGACAAACAGAATATAGGGTTATCCTACATTTTCAAGAGAAACACAAGACCAGATCCTCTGTAACACGCCTGCGTTGATCAAACCTCAGAAAGGCTACAACCACTCCTCCTAACGTCACCCTGCTGCTTTATTTAAGACCGGAAGCAGGTGGATGGCTTCACTCGCCTGGCAAATCGCCCGATGATGCTGGATGTAATTACCAGCGAAACGTCGTACTACTCAAATTGTGAATGTTGTGGATTTACTTTCCAATACACCGCGGCGGGCTAAAGTAGTAAACTAATTGGCGCGCTGTTTACGTGACAAACCTTACTCGCCCTGTCGGGTGGTGGAGGGTTTCGACACATTTATACTTACGCGATCTAACCCAAAAACCTTTATTATGAATATTGGTCGCGAAAGCCGTGTTAAACTACAACCACTACATTGCTGGGCAGTGCAGGAAAAAAGACACTGGACTTCCACGCGCTCGCGTATTCAATTCCAACCTTCGCCAACCCACGGTCACAAGCGCGCTAAAGTATGACCAAATAACCCCTGGGAGGTTTCTTGTCAAGTCACAAAAGTGTCCCTTTCTTACAGGAGGGTTCTCGTATCGGGGGTTGTTTGGCTATCCATAGCGGTTGCTATGCGGTGAGGCATCTAATCCGCCGCACATGACAACATAAAAAGGCTCTTAAGGGTTCGCGCAAGCTGGCATTTCGTAGTCCAGAATATTTGCGAGTTGCATAAGATACAAACTACCCGGATCTTTATATTCTTAGGTTTTTTCGGTAAAGTCACGTAGGTAAAACATCAAAATTAATAAAAATAAATAAAATAAAACAAAAATCACGACGTTTCGGAGGCAACACAAGTCTCCGTCATCAGGTGGGACCGTCACAGCCGGATTAGCTGCATCAAGTGAGGCAATGATTCAAGATGTAATCCCTTAAAAAGCAAGTTGAGGGGGAGGAGAGGGGGGAGCTAATCAGAATGTGGTAGCCAATGAATGGAACGTATCGGGAGGGAGGGGGGCGGGGCTCAAAGACGGCACGACGGCATGGACGCGATTGCTGCTGGATCAAAAACACATTCCTGCGGAGGGAGCTGGTAGGAACGTTGGGTTGCTCGGTCAATGGCCAGGGTCAACGGCGGCGTGGTGTATTCCGCAAATATGCCCGACTGTGAGGGCAGGCACAAGCCGGCGTGAGTAGGTTAAACGTTGAGTTTTATAAGGACACCACGGGGTGACCAGCCCCTCCCCACCCAGCCCCACCCTCCACACCCAGCCCCTCCCCACCCAGCCCCTCCCCACCCTCCCCACCCAGCCCCACCCTCCCCACCCAGCCCCGCCCTCCCCACCCAGCCCCTCCCTGCACGACGGACGGACACAATAATCCCCTGTGGGCTGGTGTAACCAGGAGGTTCCTACCCTTCAATGTCACCAAGCGCAAAGGGGCCTTCTCTGAAGCGATGTTTACCAGTCGCGTGTAAGTGGGCACAAAAGAAAAAACCTTGCAACTTGGATTCCACCTCTCCGAACCACGCCGGTCATTGCGAGTGACCTGGAAGCCAAAACGCCGCTTCGGGTTGCCTCTGCTTATCAAGGGCTCGGCAAGAGACATTTCATCGCACCAAAATCTGGATGTTTTCGCACAGCACGGACAAAAGAGGTTTTCTCCAGCCTGTAGCAAACCCTGTCTGGTTATAAGAACCGTCCAGCAGCCAACGCTACCCAAGGCCCCCTCCCCGGGGTCAGAACTTCGCTCAGTTTGGGGTCATAGCGGATGGCCCTTACCCACTATGGGGTCACCCATTGATGTTATATTACACGAATCGCTAAAGCATTAAGAGTCCATCACCAACAATGTGCCCGCTCATGAAGCTTGCAGAAATCTGAAAAGATCAACTCTTACTCTTGTTTTTTTCGGTAAAGTCACGTAGAAGGGAAATCAGAAAATAATCTATATATATAAAATCGTGAATGTCTGTCTGTCCGTCTGTGTGTGTGTGTGTGGATTTCGGACCATACGCACTTTCATTGGACGGCGGTTGCCCCTGGCAACGGCTAGCGACGCCTTCGCCGCTTTCATTGGACCTTGCAAAGGCTAGCGACGCCTTCGCCAAGGGCTGCAGTTTCATTGGACGGCGGTTGCCCCTGCCAACGGCTAGCCACGCCTTCGCCACTTTCATAGGCTCCGTAAATAATGAAATAATAGCCATTACACAGTATTGTTGGAGCGCTGAGGGGGGGGGGGGGGGAGGCACGCCACCCGTACCCTGCCTCTGCCGGGTGGACAATTTTGGCGAGGCCGCAGGCTCTGCACGCTACTAGGCCTCGACACCCACCACGCCACTCTGAGGTAAATTCATCAAAGTTTGACCTACTCTTCACTTCACCCCCAACAAAATGTGTGCAATTAATATTACTTTTAAACCCAACGCGCCAAACATCGATTACTTAAATGTTCACTGTACAAATAGTCATTAGGCTGGGTCAACGTACTGCCAGTCTATCATGTAGACTGTAGCCTGCTTATTAAGCTCGGTGAGCGTACTGGCACTCTATCATGTACACTCTAGCCTGCTTATGCAGCTGACTGCGTGTACTGTCAGTCTATTATGTGGACTGTAGCCTGGTTATTATAATCTATTCTTTATATGTTCTTTGTACAAATAGTCATTAAGCTGGTTGAGCGACCCCAGTTCGATTCCAACTCTCAGCTGGCGCCTCTCGCGTTCTCACGAGCGCCGCCTGCCGCCCAGAGGCGGGAGTCTTCAGCGCAGCGAGCAACTCGCGCCGCACTTTTACATCAACTAAGATGCGGGTTTATTAAACTGCAAATCCTAATCAAAATCGAGGGCGACGAGACGTCAAGCTGGTTCACCAATGTGAACATGTCACGAACAATAACGCTGGGGCGTTACATTTAAAATAAAAAAATATTCCTCGTGGAGGAGGCGGGCATCGAACCCGCTACCCTAACAACAGAAGTGCAGTGTATTTTGTAGCGTGCGCACGCTACCAACTACACTGCTCTCTCCTTGGCATCGAGAGGGCTCAAGAGTTCTTAGTAGCGTGCACGTCGTGTGTGTTAGCTGTGTTGTACTGGACGTGCATTTGAGATGTGCTCACTTCTCTTTTCTCGAGCGCGCTACCATCTGAGTCAATAATAAAATTAAAACATAATAAAATAATTAATTTATTATACATAATAAAATATTTATTATATATAAAAAAATGTATACTTATTTTATAATTTTTTATTATAAAACATAATCAAAGAATTATTTTATCATGTATAAAAATCGAATTTTTTTTTTTTATAAAACATTTAAAAAAAATTTTTATTTCCATTCTACGTGACTTTACCGAAAGAACCAAGATGACACACACAGCTTGCACGCTACCAACGACACTAGGACCCTCGCGATGCTACGGAGAGATCAGCGTACCTGGTCGCGTGAGCTCGCCACTAAGTATCCTGACCTCTGTTAAGGTAGCCGGATCGATTCCCGCATTCTCCACGGAGAATATTTTTTTTATTCAAATTTTAAATGTAACGCGCCAGCGTTATTGTTCGTGACATGTTCACATTGGTGAACCAGCTTATATATATATACAATATTATTGAGCCTGGCAGGAGTCGAACCCACAACCTTCTTATCCGCAGGCAGCCGCGTTAACCATTACACCACAGACACCACGTGACTCTCCGCCTCCGAGGGGACCTTGAGATGACGCTCCCCACTTCGCGTGCGAGAGGCGGCGAGTTCGATGCCAGCACAAGAGAAGTGACCTCATCTCAAATGCACGTCCAGTACAAGGATATACGGTGTGAAATGTCTTACTAGCAACACAGAGCTCGCTAACACACACAATTTCGGTGTAAAGCTTTCGTGACTGCAGGGATTCATCTTCTTGGTTCTTTTGGTAAAGTCACGCAGAATGGAAATACATAATAAAATAATTAAGTTATTATGTTTAATAATAAACATAAAACATAATAAAATTATTATTTTAGTATACATACTAAAGTAATTATTTTATTAAGGTTTATTTTTATTATTTTATTCTTTTTCTTTTATTATACATAATAAAATAAGTATTTAAAAGATTTTTGTTATTATTTTTATTCTATTATACATAACAAAATAATTAGTTTATCAGGTATCACATTTATTATTTTATTATTTTTATTTTATCATACATACAAAAATAATTAATTTATTGGTTTATTTTTTTTATTTTATTATTTCCATTCTACGTGACTTCACCGAAAGAACCAAGAAGATGACACACACAACTTGCACGCTACCAACGACACTAGGACCCTCTCGATGCTACGGAGACATCAGCGTACCTGGTAGCGTGCGCACGCCACTAAGTATTCTGATGTTTCTGTTGTTAAGGTAGCCGGATCGATTCCCGCATCCCCCACGGGGAATATTTTTTTAAATCAAATTTTAAATGTAACGGCCCAGCGTTAATGGTCGTGACATGTTCACATTTGTGAACCAGCTTGACCTCGATTTTGCTGTTTTGAAGCCCCTGTTAAGGCGTTAGAGATGTGACGATAAATAAAAAATATTTATAAAATATTATCGAGCCTGGCAGGAGTCGAACCCACAACCTTGTAGTCCGCAGGCAGCCGCGTTATCCATTACACCACAGACCCCAATAATAAAATACATACAACTTAGTAAAATAATTATTTTTATGTTTTATTTTTATTACGTAGAATGGAAATAATAAAATAATCAATACAAAACAAAATAAAATTATTTTTTTATTATACATACTAAAATAATAGACCCAGAGACTCACAGGCTCACACAGAGACCCATAGACTCACACAGAGACCCAGAGACTCACACAGAGACCCATAGACTCACACAGAGACTCACAGGCTCACACAGAGAACCAGAGACTCACACAGAGACCCATAGACTCACACAGAGACTCACAGGCTCACACAGAGACCCACAGACTCACACAGAGACCCACAGACTCGCACAGAGACTCACAGGCTCACACAGAGACCCACAGACTCACACAGAGACCCACAGACTCGCACAGAGACTCACAGGCTCACACAGAGACCCACAGACTAACACAAAGACCCATAGACTCACACAGAGACTCACAGGCTCACAGAGAGACCCATAGACTCACACAGAGACCCACAGACTCACACAGAGACCCATAGACTCACACAGAGACCCACAGACTCACACAGAGACCCAGAGACTCACACAGAGACCCACAGACTCACACAGAGACCCACAGACTCACACAGAGACCCACAGACTCACACAGAGACCCACAGACTCACACAGAGACCCACAGACTCACGCAGAGACCCACAGACTCACACAGAGACCCACAGACTCACGCAGAGACCCACAGACTCACACAGAGACCCACAGACTCACAGAGACTCACACAGAGACCCACAGACTCACACAGAGACCCACAGACTCACACAGAGACCCACAGACTCACACAGAGACCCACAGACTCACGCAGAGACCCACAGACTCACACAGAGACCCACAGACTCACACAGAGACCCACAGACTCACACAGAGACTCACAGACTCACACAGAGACCCACAGACTCACACAGAGACCCACAGACTCACACAGAGACCCACAGACTCACACAGAGACCCACAGACTCACGCAGAGACCCACAGACTCACACAGAGACCCACAGACTCACAGAGACTCACAGACTCACACAGAGACCCACAGACTCACACAGAGACCCACAGACTCACACAGAGACCCACAGACTCACACAGAGACCCACAGACTCACGCAGAGACCCACAGACTCACACAGAGACCCACAGACTCACAGAGACCCACAGACTCACACAGAGACCCACAGACTCACACAGAGACCCACAGACTCACACAGAGACCCACAGACTCACGCAGAGACCCACAGA
This sequence comes from Lethenteron reissneri, assembly GCF_015708825.2. Classification (NCBI taxonomy): domain Eukaryota; kingdom Metazoa; phylum Chordata; class Hyperoartia; order Petromyzontiformes; family Petromyzontidae; genus Lethenteron; species Lethenteron reissneri. The sequence continues at coordinate 8,005 of NW_026891246.1, read as the reverse complement.
CTCACACAGAGACCCACAGACTCACACAGAGACCCACAGACTCACACAGACTCACAGACTCACACAGAGACCCACAGACTCACACAGAGACCCACAGACTCACACAGAGACCCACAGACTCACACAGAGACCCACAGACTCACGCAGAGACCCACAGACTCACACAGAGACCCACAGACTCACAGAGACCCACAGACTCACACAGAGACGCACAGACTCACATAAAGAATCAGAGACTCACACAGAGAACCAGAGACTCACGCAGAGACTCACAGACTCACACAGAGAGTTGAAACAACACAAACTATAATCATCACAGCCTTCTGGGAGTGCATCGCTGATTCAGCGCAAGCCACCTGGTGACCCTTATTGGTGCGCAGCGTCTCAACAGCAGCCGGACTTGCTTCAACTGATCGCTACTAACCTCCAGACGTGAATCAGCAAGGGGCATTTCTCGCCCGAGTTTGACACAATGTGTCAACACGTAATACAAAATTATAATTCGTGTTGTAGAGAATGTATCTCCTCTACGTGTAACTTTTAAGCGGTATGCCTTGTAACTGACGGATGATCCGAGCATGCTCCCAGTTGCATGCTCCCTACTCCAGAGGCAGATACTTCCTTGAAACACAAAAGTACCCTTTGAGCTGTATCACAAGAATAACGGGTCTAGCCTGAGTGATCTCTACAGGCTACTTACAAACACAAACACACTTTGCCCCGACATTGCTGACTCGATGTTTGACCCTCAGACAAAATGTTCCATGTCCGCGCACAGTCAGACAAGTATTCATTCTAAACTACTGACAGGCAAATCGACAACGTTGAACTACTGCAGTGAAACTTACCGCGTCGGTAAAGTCACGGAGAAAGACATTAAATAACAACAGAACACGACGCTTCGATTGGAACACAAGCAACCATCATCAGGTGCAACAAGTGAATGAGCAAACAAACATTTAACTTAGAAATATAATGCAACACAACACACAGTCAGCCAACACAACAGTCAACACCCTACCTGGTTGATTACGTTCTTCCAATAATTGAACAATCTAGTCTAGATAACATCTTATTAACAAGGAGCTATTTAAAGAATGCACCCTCTACTGAACAGTGGATGTGAAACACACAATTGTGCAATTCAAAACGAGTAGGCCTTTGCAAGTTGGCGACACAGCTGAGATTACACATCAATCATCGCCCTCTACTGACAGGCTCTTGACAACACGCAGGCCGGTGCAAGGCCACCACCTTGTGCCACACAGGGGCAGCTGCCACTTGGGGTGCTCTTCGAGCGTTTGAGACGAGGTACGATACAAACTCCGAGTTGCTGAGCGGATTAAGTCAGCACCATGTAAAAGCAATTATAACATCGTGAATGCTTGGGAGCTTATTGGCTCTCTGCTGGTCAGAGATCTACCCAACACACAGGTCCACAAAGACTGGCCACCCTTACCCTGCAGATTGAACCTAGGAACTGAGTGTTCAACTTCACGTTATTGTCATTCAAGGCCAGTGACAAAGGTGCATCTATTGGAGCGACATCGTCTCTGGCTTACACATCTCCCGGGTCTCCATTAGACTTTGTATTGTCTTCCACTTCCACAAACTGCTGGGAGTTGCCTCGCTCTGCCTCACAGTCAGAATTATCCTCCTGCTTCACGTTGTCTCCATCGATGTGCAGGTCCCATTCTGGACTTGAATCTTCATCTTCACATTTTACCTTCACCTCTTCGCTCTTCACCATCACTTCTTCACATTTCACCTTCACATCTTCATATTTCACCTTGGTACCTTTAAAAGTGTCCAAGCTGGGATTTTCTTCCGGTTCTTGTTTGATGAGGGATGGGCTCATTGCAGCACTTTGACTTTCACAAGCTGACTTCAGACTCCGCTCCTTGTGGATCTTCTGATGCTCGTGTCTTCTATGGTGTGCTTGAAGATTGGAAGAATCTGCAAACGCCTTCCCGCACAGAATGCACTTGAAGGGTTTCTCTCCCGTGTGTGTTCTCTTGTGTGTTACAAGAGCAGATGATTGTGCAAACGCCTTCCCACACGCACTGCACTTGAAGGGTTTCTCTCCCGTGTGTGTTCTCTGGTGTTTTATAAGAGAAGATGACTGTGAAAATGCCTTCCCACACACACTGCACTTGAAGGGTTTCTCTCCCGTGTGTGTTCTCTGGTGTTTTACAAGAGTAGATGAAAGTGCAAACGCCTTCCCACACACACTGCACTTGTAGGGTTTCTCTCCCGTGTGTGTTCTCTGGTGTGTTACAAGAGTAGATGACTTTGCAAACGCCTTCCCACACACACTGCACTTGAAGGGTTTCTCTCCTGTGTGTGTTCTCTGGTGTTTTTTAAGATCTGATGACTGTGCAAATGCCTTCCCACACACACTGCACTTGAAGGGTTTCTCTCCCGTGTGTGTTCTCTGGTGTATTACGAGATGATGTAAAAAGAAAACGCCTTCCCGCACAGAGTACACTTGAAAGGTTTCTCTCCTGTGTGTGTTCTCTGGTGTGCTACAAGAGTAGATGACTGTGAAAGCGCCTTCCCACACACACTGCACTTGAAGGGTTTCTCTCCCGTGTGTGTTCTCTGGTGTGTTTTAAGATTTGATGACTGTGAAAATGCCTTCCCACACACACTGCACTTGAAGGGTTTCTCTCCCGTGTGTGCTCTCTGGTGGATCTGAAGAACTGATGGCCATGCAAACGCCATCCCACACACACTGCACTTGAAGGGTTTCTCTCCTGTGTGTGTTCTCTGGTGCTGTGTCAAATTTCCAGTCCGCTCCGTGCTGTATCCCCGCTGGTCGCATTGTTGCCTTGCCGTACCGAGCTGTGCTGAGCGCCTTTGCTCCATCAGACCAAGCGACAGCTGCGGACAGAAAAAAATAATATCCACACCACCTACACGTCAGACACAGAGGAATGCATATATACACAGTCACACGTGACTTACACGTCTATACTTATTCATATAATCATGATGCAGTGAAAAAGTTTCCCAAATTCATCACACGGGCTGTTATGGCACACGATGAGAGGGCAAATAGTCATTAAAATGAATGTGAACCCAAAATTCCGAGCACACAATTTCGGCTGTCTGGCTACAAAAGGAATATTTCTAAGAGCAAAATTCAGCTGACATCGCAAAGGGTGTTGAAACCAACACTGTTTGTGTTGTGCAGAAATGCATTAATTAATGTTCAATCGCAACTCAGAGGTGTGAACCCAGGCTGAGATGTCCTTGAATGCTGGGGATGAACAGATCCGACTTCTGCTGCTGCACGTGTGTGCTGTGTTAGCTTCCTGTTTCCATTTCGACCCACAGAGATACATCGAGATGAGTAAAGACCCATGGAGATTAATAGAAACCCATAGAGACCCACAGAGTCACACAGAGACCCATAGAGATACATCGAGATGAATAGAGACCTATGGAGATGAATAGAAACCCATAGAGACCCATAGAGATACATAGAGACCCACAGAGTCACACAGAGACACATAGAGACCCATAGAGATACATCGAGATGAATAGAGACCCATGGAGATTAATAGAAACCCATGGAGATTAATAGAGACCCACAGAGACACATAGAGACCCATAGAGATACATCGAGATGAATAGAGACCTATGGAGATTAATAGAAACCCATAGAGACCCACAGAGTCACACAGAGACCCACAGAGACACATAGAAACCCACAGATACACATAAAGACCCACAGAGACACATGGTTGAGACCCATAGACTAATCTGAAATGTAACTTTCGATTTAAAGCTTTCGTGACTGCAGGGATTCATCTTCTTGGTTCTTTCGGTAAAGTCACGTAGAAGGGAAATAATAAAATAATAAAATAAAACTAATACAATATTTATTATTATGTTTTATTTGTATTATGAATCCCTGCAGTCACGAAAGCTTTACATCGAAATATAATATTATATGAGCATATTATTTTATTTTAATATTTTATTATTTTAAAATGTTTTATTTTTATTATTTTACTATTTCCCTTCTACGTGACTTTACCGAAAGAACCAAGAAGATGTAATATTGTTTTGATATAACGTGCGTGTTCAACAGAGTGAACAGACTTGACTCTGGCACACACACACTGCCATGGTTAACAGCAGCAGGGGTTGTCCCCTCCACATTTAGAGTCAACATCAGCACGCGCTCAGCGTGTTTGACAGACATTGACACACGTAGTCTTGGTTCTAAAGTCACGTAGATAGCAAATACAAATAACAGATAATGGAAATAAACAAAGACCACTTGTGTTGCGGTCAAAACGTCGTGGGTTTTTTTGTTTTATTTCCAAATTTTTATTTAATTAAAAAATTTGATCTGTTATTTTATTTTCTATCTCCGTGACTTTACCGAAAGAACCAAGAATATGAATTGCTGCAGTTACTAAAGTTTTAAGTCAAAACATTGACACACGCGTTGACAAAACCCCACCCACCCACCTTGTTGTTGTTGTGGGCAGGTAGCTTCTGTAAACAAGAGCGGTACAGCAGCTCAGGCGGGCTTTGGATGGTAAAAAAACGAAAAAAAAAACTGCGTCAATATCTACAATAAACCAAAGTGACAAAGTAGCGAGCCGCGTGAAGACAAATTAAACTTAAGGGAGGGAATTAAAGCAAACGCGACCAGGCGAGGGCAGGAGGCAAGGCCCCGCGTGTCTAGGCCCCGCGTTGTAAAGTTCCAACTTGGACATCGATTCACAAGCTGCTGCTGCTGCTCTATTGGCATCCCTACGAGAGAGAGAGCGAGGCTCTACCTTGGTAAACAACAACAACAACCACAACAACAACCACAACAACAACAACCACCACGATGAGAATTTCTCACCTCGGATTTCACTGCACGCGCGGAGCGACAGCTTCCTGTGACCTCGTGACGTCACGCGGTAGTAGGTGACATGACGTCACTTCCTGGGTACGTATGAATAAATTATGTTAATGAGACCGTCGCAATATACTGGTGACGTCTTTAACGAACTCTTTATGTTAATGAGCCGCCAGTCACTGGGCGTGGCTTTGCCCAAATAAGGATTGGCAACTGGAACGATGTCTGCAGTGACCGAGGCGGAGGTGACGTCACGTTCAAGAGCGCGGGGGACGGGGGGAGGGGGGTGACATCCTTGGCGACATGACGTCACTAGCGAGGTACACCTCCCCTGGTGTTTCACGCGGATGACGTAATGCTGAGTGGTGACGTCACAGAGCGGGGTTGGAGTTTAAGTTGATTTAGATCCATTTTCATTGCTCCATCTCTTGAACAGAGACCCCTTGGGTGTGTGAGCTCAGCAACTACAACGTGGACATTATTATGTGTGCGCAGTGTGTGTGTGTACACTGTGTGTGTACACAGTGTGTGTACACAGTGTGTGTGTGTGTACACTCTGTGTCTGTACACAGTGTGTGTGTGTACATTGTGTGTGTATACTGTGTGTACATTGCGTGTGTGTGTACACTGTGCGTGTGTACAGTGTGTGTATACACACTGTGTGTGTACACACACACAGTGTGTGTACACACACAGTGTACAGTGTGTGTGTACATTGTGTGTGTACAGTGTGTGTGTACACTGTGTGTGTGTACACTGTGTGTGTGTACACTGTCTGTGTGTACACTGTGTGTGTACACTGTGCGTGTGTACACTGTGTGTGTGCACTGTGTGTGTACACAATGCACACACACCGTGTACACGCTGTGTGTACACGGTGTGTGTACATTGTGTACGTACAGTGTGTGTTACATGTACGCACACAATCAGACAAGTATTCATTCTAAATTATTGACAGGCATATGCACAAAATTGAATTAGTGCAGTGAAATATACTGCATCAGATAACATCTTATTCTCTGGTTTTTCAGTAAACTCATGTAGAACGAAATTTAATAGAAAACGACGTTTCGATTGGAACACAAGCAACCATCGTCAGGTACAACAAGTGAATGAGAAAACAAACATAGTGAACTTAGAAATATAATGCAACACAACACAAGAGTCAGCCAACACAAGTCAACACCCTACCTGGTGGATTACATTCTTCCAAAATTGAATAATTTAGTTTAGATACATCTTATTAACAAGGAGCTATTTAAAGAATGCACTCTCTACTGAACAGTGGATGTGAAACACACAATTGTGCAATTCAAAACGAGTAGGCCTTTGCATGTTGGCGTCTGGGTCAAAAATGTAGCAAATTCTAAACATTACCTACAAACTCCACAACTGAGATGACAGATCAACCATCGCCCCTGTTGTATCTATGCCCTGTTTTCCGTTATTAATATTAAGAATAATTAAGAAAAAAAAATATTTTTGTTTTTATTATATCTATATATATTTTTTTTTAATAATGAGGACGGCTCACTTCTCCTCACGGGCACACCGGGAGTCCATGAGACATGGAGGGCGGTTGAAATGATAGGAATTCGGTCACGAAGAGGTCATAGAACATTCAGACGGACAAAAAGATGTATGGACTAAACCTCCCAAGACATCTGGAGATGTACAGATAAGGTGCAGAGTAAATAACGGTTGAAACTTCGCGTTTTCTTAACGTTTTCCCGCACCGAAAAGTAGAAACTTAACAAAGATAATTAACCAACAAACAATAATATTTTTACTATTATTATATGTTTCCTACTTACACGACCTTCCAAAAAAACTAAAGAGTACGAATTCCAGAAAGCTTAAGTGCATGTGCACTTAACCTCAGGACATAAAAAAATTAACTCAGAATAAAACACCAATCTCTGGAGAACTAAACTTGGCGAAGCCCAAAATAATAATGTGACGAGGATCATGGCGAATATTCATTAAACATAGACGAATGATAACCCCGATACCAAGACCGAAGGAACTCATAAAATATAATTCAAGAATAAATGTAACACACAGGACCACATACATGTATTGCAAACATCTCCTCGACCACCTTGTCTTCCAGCGGGGTCTGACCTCAGAATGACCCACCCAGGGTAAGCAAGGAGGGAGCAAAAAGGTCACAAAGGGGGGGGGGTTTGTGCTGACATTGGTTGTTTTCTCTCGCAAGAGACGCGGAAAGAGGAGTGGATGCTCGCGTGTTTGAGTTAAGCACGGCCGTCTTTGTCTCCCCGCAGCACAAACAGATGGCCCATGAATACTTGGAGGGTTAGGAAGGTCACGAGGAGGGGACGCGGTGATGTCTGCTTATTCTCGCACTGTTTTAGGTTGTTTGTCTCTCGCAAAAGAAAGAGGAGGGTGATCGCGTTTTGAGCACAAACAGCAAGATTGCACACGCAAGCAAAATAACATTCCCCACCCCTCCTCCCAGAATGGTTACACCGCTGGGTCTTTACTAATAAACACGCACACGACACACGAAACACACGAACGCAGATGTGTTCAACCCACAGAAAGATATATGACGGCCTTCAAACAACTCGGGAAGATTGAGTGGATTTCTGAATATAAGCCGGGGAAAAATCCATTCAACTCAGATCGTCAGGGGCTCTGGCCCCCATCACAGATCTCCAGGGCTTCGGCTCCATCTCTTCTCGTCGCCGCCAACGAAGAAGCTTTTCGTCATCCAGAAGGACGAGGTTCGCGCGGTGCCGAGGCATCGCCTATCGCATACGAGTGTACGAGCCCAGCTCCCTTGCCGTGTCACCACGCCGAGGTGCATCGCCTGCCGCACACAAGTGTACGAGCCCAGCTCTCTTGCCGTGTCACCACGCCGAGGTGCATCGCCTGACCACCGCAAACGAGCGTGGCCGCGCCGTCAGTCATCGTACGGGGTCAGCCGAGTGAGGAGTCGGAAAGCGAGCCGCTCACCCTCTCACCGCAGCTGCGCAAGCCAGAGGGTCCTTCTCCGAAAGTCGTTCGTACCCACAACTTTCCCCACCAATAGACCCACACACGCACGCATCGACGCCCCACTCACCTGTGAGACTATCCCATCTAGTTCACCCTTACCATCGTATCAACCCTAGT
>NW_026891245.1:0-5024 GCF_015708825.2 Lethenteron reissneri | reverse complement strand
TGAGTCTGTGGGTCTCTGTGTGAGTCTATGGGTGTCTGTGTGAGTCTATGATCTCTGTGTGAGTCTATGGGTCTTTGTGTATGGTGAGTCTATGGTCTCTGTGTGAGTCTATGGGTCTCTGTGTGAGTCTAGTGTTCTATGTTAGTCTATGGGTCTATGTGTGAGTCTATGGGTCTCTGTGTGAGTCTATGGTCTTTGTGTGAGTCTATGGGTGTCTGTGTGAGTCTATGGGTCTCTGTGTGAGTCTATGGGTCTCTGTGTGAGTCTGTGGGTCTTTGTGTGAGTCTATGGGTCTCTGTGTGAGTCTATGGTCTCTGTGTGAGTCTATGGGTCTCTGTGTGAGTCTATGGGTCTCTGTGTGAGTCTATGGGTCTCTGTGTGAGTCTATGGGTCTCTGTGTGAGTCTATGGGTCTCTGTGTTAGTCTGTGGGTCTCTGTGTGAGTCTATGGGTCTCTGTGTGAGTCTGTGGGTGTCTGTGTGAGTCTATGGGTCTCTGTGTTAGTCTGTGGGTTTCTGTGTGAGTATATGGGTCTCTGTGTGAGTCTGTGGGTGTCTGTGTGAGTCTATGGGTCTCTGTGTGAGTCTATGGGTGTCTGTGTGAGTCTATGGGTCTCTGTGGGAGTCTATGGGTCTCTGTGTGAGTCTATGGGTCTCTCTGTGGTGGTGAGTCTATGGGTGTCTGTGTGAGTCTATGGGTCTCTGTGTGAGTCTATGGTCTCTGTGTGAGGTCTATGGGTGTCTATGTGAGTCTATGGGTCTCTGTGTGGTGGTGAGTCTATGGGTCTCTGTGTGGTGGTGAGTCTATTGGTGTCTGTGTGGTGGTGAGTCTATGGGTCCTCTGTGTGGTGGTGAGTCTATGGGTCTCTGTGTGGTGGTGAGTCTATGGGTCTCTGTGTGGTTGGTGAGTCTATGGGTCTCTGTGTGAGTCTATGGGTCTCTGTGTGAGTCTATGGGTCTCTGTGTGAGTCTATGGGTGTCTGGTGTGAGTCTATGGGTGTCTGTGTGGTGGTGAGTCTATAGGTCTCTGTGTGAGCCTATGGGTCTCTGTGTGAGTCTATGGGTCTATGTGTGAGTCTATGGGTCTCTGTGTGGTGGCTGAGTCTAAGGGTCTCTGTGTGAGTCTATGGGTGTCTGTGTGAGTCTATGGGTCTCTGTGTGAGTCTATGGGTCTCTGTGTGGTGGTGAGTCTATAGGTCTCTGTGTGAGCCTATGGGTCTCTGTGTGAGTCTATGGGTCTCTGTGTGACTCTATGGGTCTCTGTGTGGTGGTGAGTCTAAGGGTCTCTGTGTGAGTCTATGGGTCTCTGTGTGAGTCTATGGGTCTCTGTGTGGTGGTGAGTCTAAGGGTCTCTGTGTGAGTCTATGGATCTCTGTGTTAATCTATGGCTCTCTGTGTGAGTCTATGGGTGTCTGTGTGGTGGTGAGTCTATAGGTCTCTGTGTGAGCCTATGGGTCTCTGTGTGAGTCTATGGGTCTCTGTGTGAGTCTATGGGTCTCTGTGTGGTGGTGAGTCTAAGGGTCTCTGTGTGAGTCTATGGGTGTCTGTGTGAGTCTATGGGTCTCTGTGTGAGTCTATAGGTCTCTGTGTGGTGGTGAGTCTATGGGTATGTGTGTGAGTCTATGGGTCTCTGTGTGGTGGTGAGTCTGTGGGTCTCTGTGTAAGTCTATGGGTCTATGAGTGAGTCTATGGGTCTCTGTGTGAGTCTATGGGTCTCTGTGTGAGTCTATAGGTCTATGTGTGAGTCTATGGGTCTCTGTGTGAGTCTATGGGTCTCTGTGTGAGTCTGTGGGTCTCTGTGTGGTGGTGAGTCTATGAGTCTCTGTGTGAGTCTATGGGTCTCTGTGTGAGTCTATAGGTCTATGTGTGAGTCTATGGGTGTATGTGTGAGTCTATGGGTGTCTGTGTGAGTCTGTGGGTCTCTGTGTGGTGGTGAGTCTATAGTCTCTGTGTGAGTTCTATTGGGTCTCTGTGTGAGTCTATAGGTCTATGTGTGAGTCTATGGGTGTATGTGTGAGTCTATGGGTGTCTGTGTGAGTCTATGGGTCTCTGTGTTAGTCTGTGGGTTTCTGTGTGAGTATATGGGTCTCTGTGTGAGTCTGTGGGTGTCTGTGTGAGTCTATGGGTCTCTGTGTGAGTCTATGGGTGTCTGTGTGAGTCTATGGGTCTCTGTGGGAGTCTATGGGTCTCTGTGTGAGTCTATGGGTCTCTCTGTGGTGGTGAGTCTATGGGTGTCTGTGTGAGTCTATGGGTCTCTGTGTGAGTCTATGGGTCTCTGTGTGAGTCTATGGGTGTCTATGTGAGTCTATGGGTCTCTGTGTGGTGGTGAGTCTATGGGTCTCTGTGTGGTGGTGAGTCTATGGGTGTCTGTGTGGTGGTGAGTCTATGGGTCTCTGTGTGGTGGTGAGTCTATGGGTCTCTGTGTGGTGGTGAGTCTATGGGTCTCTGTGTGGTGGTGAGTCTATGGGTCTCTGTGTGAGTCTATGGGTCTCTGTGTGAGTCTGTGGGTCTCTGTGTGGTGGTGAGTCTATGAGTCTCTGTGTGGTGAGTCTTGTTGATGTAGTAGTAGTAGTAGTAGTGTGTGTGTGTAATTGTTGATGAGTCTATGGGTCTTTGTGTGAGTCTATGGGTCTCTGTGTGAGTCTATGGGTCTCTGTGTGAGTCTATGGGTCTCTGTGTGTCTCTATGAGTCTCTATGTGGTGAGTCTTGTTGATGTATTAGTAATAGTGGTGTGTGTGTGTGTAATTGTTGAGGAGTCTATGGGTCTCTGTGTGAGTCTATGGGTCTCTGTGGGAGTCTATGGGTCTCTGTGTGAGTCTATGGGTCTCTGTGTGGTGGTGAGTCTATGGGTCTCTATGTGAGTCTATGTCTCTCTGTGTGTCTCTACGAGTCTCTATGTGCTGAGTCTTGTTGATGTAGTAGTAGTAGTGTGTGTGTGTAATTGTTGATGTAGTAGTAGTAGTGTGTGTGTGTAATTGTATTTGTAGTGGTGTCCATATCAATACAAAATGTCACAAGCTTCATGTTTACAATGTACAGACTATGATTGCTCTGTGTGGATAGGCCTTAGGCTAGATCATGTTGATGTAGCAGTAGCAGTCTCCTGCGTGTGTATAGTTGTGTAAATATATAGGAGATTATATCTCTGGGTGTTCTTATAAATTGTGTTTCTAGCTGGTGGTGATGTCAGTCTGTGATGGGTCAGTCTGTGTGGTGGTGGTGAGTTTGTAGGTCTCTGTGTGAGTCTATGGGTGTCTGTGTGAGTCTGTGGGTCTCTGTGTGAGTCTATGGGTGTCTGTGTGAGTCTATGAGTCTCTGTGTGAGTCTATGGGTCTTTGTGTAGTGGTGAGTCTATGGGTCTCTGTGTGAGTCTATGGGTCTCTGTGTGAGTCTATGTGTCTCTATGTTAGTCTATGGGTCTATGTGTGAGTCTATGGGTCTCTGTGTGAGTCTATGGGTCTTTGTGTGAGTCTATGGGTGTCTGTGTGAGTCTATGGGTCTCTGTGTGAGTCTATGGGTCTCTGTGTGAGTCTGTGGGTCTTTGTGTGAGTCTATGGGTCTCTGTGTGAGTCTATGGGTCTCTGTGTGAGTCTATGGGTCTCTGTGTGAGTCTATGGGTCTCTGTGTGAGTCTATGGGTCTCTGTGTGAGTCTATGGGTCTCTGTGTGAGTCTATGGGTCTCTGTGTGAGTCTATGGGTCTCTGTGTTAGTCTGGTGGTCTCTGTGTGAGTCTATGGGTCTCTGTGTGAGTCTGTGGGTGTCTGTGTGAGTCTAATGGGTCTCTGTGTTAGTCTGTGGGTTTCTGTGTGAGTATATGGGTCTCCTGTGTGAGTCTGTGTGTGTCTGTGTGAGTCTATGGGTCTCCTGTGTGAGTCTATGGGTGTCTGTGTGAGTCTATGGGTCTCTGTGGGAGTCTATGGGTCTCTGTGTGAGTCTATGGGTCTCTCTGTGGTGGTGAGTCTATGGGTGTCTGTGTGAGTCTATGGGTCTCTGTGTGAGTCTATGGGTCTCTGTGTGAGTCTATGGGTGTCTATGTGAGTCTATGGGTCTCTGTGTGGTGGTGAGTCTATGGGTCTCTGTGTGGTGATGAGTCTATGGGTGTCTGTGTGGTGGTGAGTCTATGGGTCTCTGTGTGGTGGTGAGTCTATGGGTCTCTGTGTGGTGGTGAGTCTATGGGTCTCTGTGTGGTGGTGAGTCTATGGGTCTCTGTGTGAGTCTATGGGTCTCTGTGTGAGTCTATGGGTCTCTGTGTGAGTCTATGGGTGTCTGTGTGAGTCTATGGGTGTCTGTGTGGTGGTGAGTCTATAGGTCTCTGTGTGAGCCTATGGGTCTCTGTGTGAGTCTATGGGTCTATGTGTGAGTCTATGGGTCTCTGTGTGGTGGCGAGTCTAAGGGTCTCTGTGTGAGTCTATGGGTGTCTGTGTGAGTCTATGGGTCTCTGTGTGAGTCTATGGGTCTCTGTGTGGTGGTGAGTCTATAGGTCTCTGTGTGAGCCTATGGGTCTCTGTGTGAGTCTATGGGTCTCTGTGTGACTCTATGGGTCTCTGTGTGGTGGTGAGTCTAAGGGTCTCTGTGTGAGTCTATGGGTCTCTGTGTGAGTCTATGGGTCTCTGTGTGGTGGTGAGTCTAAGGGTCTCTTGTGTGAGTCCTATACTGGATCTCTGTGTAATCTAATGGCTCTCTGTGTGAGTCTTATGGGGGTCTGTGTGGTGGTGGAGTTGCATATACAGGCGTCTGTGTGAGCCTATGGGTCTCTTGTGGTGAGGTCTATGGGTCTCTGTGTGCGTCTATGGGTCTCTGTGTGGTGGTGGAGTCTAAGGGTCCTCTGTGTGAGTCTATGGGTGTCTGTGTGAGTCTATGGGGTCTCTGTGTGAGTCTATAGGTCTCTGTGTGGATGGATGAGTCTATGGGTATGTGTGTGAGTATATGGGTCTCCTGTGTGGGTGGTGAGTCTGTGGGTCTCTGTGTAAGTCTAGGGTCTATGAGTGAGTCTATGGTCTCTGTGTGAGTCCTCTGTGTGAGTCT
>NW_026891244.1:0-30789 GCF_015708825.2 Lethenteron reissneri | reverse complement strand
GTCCTCCAGCAACGATTGCCCGCGCTGTCGGTGTTCAAGGCGGACGGGGGCACTGGGGAGCCTTCCAGCGAGGTTCTCGCGCATCAAGAAATGTCGGGGTGGTCCGACACCACTGCCCTGCGCGCGCTGCCAGCGATGCTCGACGACGACGCGCTTGCAGCCTTCACATCTGCCCCGAGGTCGTCCCGCTCAACGCTCCAGGCCGCGCTACACCTGATGGCCAAGGTGTTCGGGCCACCCTCGACCTGTCGCCACCAGTTCTACGATCGGCGGAAGGTGGTTGGAGAAACAACGCTCGCCTATCGCACGGCGCTGCTCGCCCTGGCGGACTCAGCTTTTCCCCGCATGGACAAGGAGGGGAAGGACGCCATGGTGACGGAGCAGCTGCTGGCGTTGGCTCACGGATTGGGAGTTCCCATTAATACGGCGGAGAGATGGACATTGCTCCCTGGGGATTGCCACAAGTATTCACGCTTACGAAGTCCTAAAGCGAAGCCGACGGTCGTCTGCGCATCGGTGGGGAACGGGGCCGGCCGCCACGATCATCGGACCTCAGCCTGCTGTGCCGCGGGAGGAGGCCTTCGCTGTTCAAGACCGGGGGAGTGGAGAACGGGAGGTCGTTCGCCCACACGTTCTCCCCGCAAGCTGGAGCAACCGAAACCTACGACGTCCCTCGTCGTCTGCTACAACTGCGGCCTTCGGGGCCACGTCGCGTCCGGGTGCCGGGCCCCGCGTCAGCGTACCGCGGGACCACGTCCGGACGACGACCAGGGCCTCAAGACATCCCAGCTGAACCCGGCAAGTCGCGGCACCTCACACGTTCGGTCCATACACGGCACGTTCGGGTCGCCGCTTAGCGGTGGGGGGACCGGTATGGGCACCGGGGGTTCGGTTCGGCGAGAGGGGTCCGTACGGCCCGAAAGCAGTCGAATGGTCCGAATTGGCCCACAGGAGTGGCTGCGTCGGCCGGGTCGTCCGTGGTAACGGGGTACATTGACGGGGTTGAGGTCCGGGTGCTGTGGACACGGGTGCGTCGGCCACTATCATTTCGGACCTTATTTATAATTCTTCCCGTCCAATGTCGACCCCTTCTGCCGGTGGACGTACCATTTTACGCGGCGAACGGGGGATCTTTGGGAATCATCGGCCAGATTCGGGCGATATTTGTATTGGCGATATAAATTGGCGGGTCCTATTTTTGTATCATCTTCGTTGGCCGTTCCTTGTTTACTAGGCACGGACTTTCTGTCTAAAATGCCCATCAAAATTCTCATAGACCAGGCCTGCATTGAGCTTCCGTCGGGACGGCGGTTGAGTTTTTGAAGAGTCCTACTAAGATACGCACGGTTGTGCGACGGTGCAGGCGCTGGCAACCCAGACTGTACGGGTGCCCCCGGGATCGCAAATGTTGGTACCCCTTCGGTTGAGGAAACCCCTCGGGGCAGATGGGGGGCAGGGAGTTCTGTTGGGGCCGTCTAACAGAGCTAAAGGGGCCTCGACTTAGCGGTGGCCCAGACCATGGTGAGGGGGGACAGTGAGCCGTTCGTTATGGTCCTGAATACGGGGTCGCGGCCGGCCGTGATTACGCAGGGAACGGTGCTGGCTCACGCCGCGCCGCTACCCGTCGAGGAACAGCTCGTTGCTCACGCCGATTCGAGTGCCGATACGCATCCTCAAAGTGAGGAGGGGACGGAGTGGTTGGACTCGTTGTGTGCCGGGTCCAGTACTTGTCCAGTGTGCAGTTGGGTGCATTGAGGGGCTTGCTACTCGAGTTCGCTGACGTGTTTAGCAGGCACAAGTACGATATTGGCTGCACAGACCTGTTGCGCCACCACATAGACTGGGGACGCGGCCCCTATTCGACAGAATCCCTTCCGGCTCAGTCCAGCCGAGAAGGAGCATGTGCAGTCGGCGTAATGACATGTTGGCGGCCGACATCATTGCGCCCTCTTCCAGTCCGTGGGGTGCTCCTATCGTCTTGGTTAAAAAACAGGATGGGTCCTTGCGGTTCTGTGTCGATTTCCGCCGCCTAAACAAAATCTCAATGGCCGATGCGTATCCGCTCCCCAGGATGGATGAGTCGCTGGATGCCTTGGCGGGAGCACAGTTTTTTTCGACGCTCGATTTGCTTTCGGGATTTTGGCAATTACCCCTCGATGACGAATCGAAACCAAAAACCGCTTTCCGGACACCGGGAGGCCTATTTGATTCAACCGATTGCCCATGGGTTTACATTCCGCTCCTGCCACGTTCCAGAGGCTCATGGAATTGGTTTTGTCAGGCCTCCAATGGGACACCTGTTTGATTTACCTCGATGATATCATCGTTTTCAGCCGGACTTTTGAGGAGCACCTCCAGCGACTGAGAGCGGTGTTTCTCAGGATGCGTTCCGCTAAGCTTAAATTTAAACCGGCTAAATGTTTTCTGCTTCGGGAATCGGTCAGGTATTTGGGCCATATCGTTAGCCGTTCAGGGATCTCAGACCCTGCTAAGACGCAATGCGTCAGCTCATGGCCAACGCCGACCTCTGTCACTGAAGTCCGCAGTTTCATAGGATTGCCTCCTATTACCGTCGTTTTGTCAAGCAGTTTGCCACCATAGCCAGGCCCCTGCACGCTTTGACGGCTAAAGGGGTGCGGTTTCACTGGGGGTCGGAGAGGAGGCCGCGTTCTGCTCCCTTCGTGACGCCTTGGTGCAGGCTCCCCCCTTGTGTTACCCCGATTTCACGCAACCGTTTGTGCTCGACACGGATGCCAGTAACACGGGTATCGGGGGAGTGCTCTCACAGGTGGTCGGGGGGGTCGAACGGGTGGTGCCTACGGTAGCAGGGTTCTGTCCCCCGCGGAACAACGCTACTGCGTGACACGTCGTGAATTGCTGGCGATTGTGTTTTTTATACAGCAATTCAGGCCGTATCTTTATGGCCGTCATTTTACGGTTCGCACGGACCATGCGGCTCTCCAATACGCTATGCGGGTGGCGCAGCCATCCGGCCAATTGTCCCGATGGTTGGAGGTCCTTCAGGACTACCAATTCACGACGATTTACCGCAAGGGGTTGCGCCACTCGAATGCGGATGCATTGTCGGTTGCCGCCGCGTACGGAATGCGCATGTGTTAGGATCGGCGCGGTGTAAACCCTCTGTCGCTGTCCCCGCGGAAGTGTGCTCGCCGCCACGGATACTACGGGGGTCGACGCCCACGGGGAGGGACTCGCTGTTAGCGTTGCCTCTCATCGAGTGGGGCCGTCTGCAAATGGCCGACAGCTCCCTACTCACGCTACGTCGGAAGGTTGACGATCCCGAGCGGGGAAACGCGGGTCGGTTCCTGGGTGTGCAGACAGGGCCTCTTGATGAGGTGGGACAACATGTCCCGGCGTCACGTGCTCGTGGTGCCGTTTGCTATGCGGGGTAGGTCGTCCTGGCTGCCCATGAACGACTCATGCATCTGGGGTTTCACAAAACGCTCGCCCTCATTCAGCGAGACTACTATTGGCCGGGGATGGGCAACGACGTGGCGAACATTCTTAAGGGATGTGTAGGGTGCGCCCAAAGAAAACCACCACCAATAGCGGCTAATCCACCGCTGCAATCCATTCAGGTTTCGCGCACGAACGAATTGGTCGCGCTAGACATCTTGGGGCCCTTTCCCTACACCTCGGGGAAATAAGTTCCTGCTGGTTGGCGTAGAGTACTTCACCCGCTGGCCCATGGCATGGCCACTCGCCAACCAGTCGGCTGCGGCAGTGGCGGACGCCTTTGTCCAAGGTTATGTTTTGGACAAAGGCGCCCCGAACGCTTGCTGACGGATCAAGGAAAAATTTTCGATTTTGTTGCGCGAGGTGTGCGACCTGTTGGGTACAAAGAAAGTACTACCTCCCCGTACCACCCGCAGACTGACGGTATGGTTGAACGTCTGAACAGGACGATTACGTCTATGCTGTGCCAACAGGTATGCGACGACCAGGTGGATTGGGACTTACAGGTACCGGGGGTACTAGCGGCCTATCGGATGGCACCTCATGCGGCGACGGGGTTTTCTCCATTTTTTCTGATGTATGGGCGGGAGGCGATCCGGCCATGGACGTCCAACTGGGGATTTCCCAGCCACGTGCAAAATCTAAATTGGCAGACCATATCAAGTTTAACATCGCCAAATTGGCTGAGCGCGAGAGGCTGCGAGATTGAATTCGCGGTCTCGGCAGATCGCGAACGAGCGATTGCATGGACGGAAGGTGCATACGCACAATTGGGAACCGGGCGATAAGGCCTGGCTGCATTGTCCACACGCACCGTTGGCTACGTCCCCCAAACTGTTGAGACCATGGAGGGGACCGGTGGAAATTGTGCGGGTTGCACGACCCCAGAGTATACAGATTAAATGGGGAAAACGCCGTTGGTACGTGCACCCCTCCCGACTGAAACCCTACGCGGCGCCGCGTGACCCCGGGTTGTGCCGTGACGACCGAGCGTGTGATGTGACCGTCGACTCGGGGAGGGATGTGTCGCAGGCTGATCCTCACGTGTCTCCACCGACCCACCCCAGGTGTCCGGAACGCTGACGGCTGTTGACCGTCGGGAACCGGAACCCCGCGGCTCGCGCGGAGCCCGATGCCTGGCCCATGCCTTCCTGAACTGCCGGCCCGACCGCCTGATGGCAACTGCGTCTGGTGCCGTACGACAGGACCCGGCAAGGCGGACTCGGATAGGACGCAACACTTTTTCATGAATAGAAAAAAAAAAAAAAAGATAATTTTTCCTTTTTTGTTTAAAGCCCGACCTCGCTGCCGGGGTCCCCCTCTGCCGGGGTATGTCCCGTTCACGGGACGCTCGGACACATTGGGACGCTGCACGAGTCGGAGAGAAAAGAAGAGAAAATGAAAAATATTTTTTTTATTTTTATTGTTACTCTTTCCGATACACATATCGTTGCACTCGCCGGATTGGCCTATTGTCTTGTTGTGGGCGTGGCGGTTGCTGGTTTTTGCGGATTGCGGTGTTCATGTTTGTGTTGTTAGGGTTTTGTTGTTATGTTACGGGGCACACATAGGAGGTTGAAGCGGGTGTTGTATATTTTATTAGCAGGCACGGGTGTACGGCTGCGCAGCTATGTGGTTAGGGGTGATGTAGTGGGTGGTATTTATTGACGTGGTGGCGCCGACAGTGATGGTCTCACGGGGCGCGGGGGTTGGGCACGCGATGTGGGCGTTTGGTATTGGGTACGCTGCGCGCCCGGTTGTAAGGCGCGCTGACACAAGCTGGCCAGGAAAGATCGTAGCGGATGTGCGCAGTGACTTGGTCAGATAAGTTGGGTGCTCTCAGCGACGTCCGCAGGAGGGGTATACAGCGCGAAGATGACGCCGAGGATGCACTCGGGGTCAGTGTTCACCCGTTGAAGATCCCGAAGACGGGGTGAGGAGGTAGTGGCCCGAGGACCCTCGTCCCGCCGTCCTTGTGAGCAGACCCGGGGCCCTGTGCGGCTCGGAGCCGAGACTGGGGGACCGTAGTCCGACGCCCGTGTGGGTCGGGACGGTGGTACCCAGAGCCGAGACGGGCACCCCGGCTGGTGTGTCCCGAAGGCTACGGGGCGTAAGAGCCCGTGTCAGTATAGCTGAGTGGGCGTTAGTCCACCCGTGTAGCTGAGTGGGTGTTAGTCACCCGTGTAGCTAAGTGGGTGTTAGTCACCCGAGTAGCTAAGTGGGGGTGTAGTCACCCGTGTACGAAGTAGGGTGTTAGTCATCCGTGTAACTACAAGTTGGTGAAAATAAGAGTGTGCTACCCGTGAAGTCGTCTCCTGCCGAGTTACTACTTTACATAGAGAATACAACACATCACACTATGAGTCTCTGTGATTGACACTGAAACCCTGTGGGAGCCTCAGTCTGGCTCTGTGAGTCTCAGTGATTAACACTGACCCTGTGGGAGCCTCAGTCTGGCTCTGTGAGTCTCAGTGATTAACACTGAACCCTGTGGGAGCCTCAGTTGGCTCTGTGAGTCTCAGTGATTAACACTGAACCCTGTGGGAGCCTCAGTCTGGCTCTGTGAGTCTCAGTGATTAACACTGAACCCTGTGGGAGCCTCAGTCTGGCTCTGTGAGTCTCAGTGATTAACACTGAAACCCTGTGGGAGCCTCAGTCTGGCTCTGTGAGTCTCAGTGATTAACACTGAACCCTGTGGGAGCCTCAGTCTGGCTCTGTGAGCCTCAGTGAGGCTCACAGAACCAGACTGTGAGCCTCACTGAGGCTCACAGTCTGGCTGGTGGGGGGGGTGTGGGGTGGTGGTGCTAATTAAGCTGGGTGAGTGCACTGACAGTCTACAGTGTAGACCTGTAGCCTGGTAATTAAGCTGGATGGGTGTACTGGCAGTCTGTAATGTAGACTGTAGCCTGGTTATTAAGCTGGGTGAGTGTACTGACCATAGAGCTCCGAGGGGAGGTCACCTGGCCGACCGGTTTTTATCCGAGAAACCCTTATCGGATTAACTCTCACGGTTTCCGGCGATCAGGGAATTGGATGACCTCCCCCGTGCTACGTGGCACCGCGGCGCTGCGGCCGGCCTTAATATGGTGTGGTCGCGGCGTGGGGCATTCGGCCACCGCGGTTGAGGCGCATTTCCCCCCACACACGCCAGTATCGACGGGGGCAAGCAGAGGGAATAAGCATTGTGATGGAGGAGCATCATTAGAAAACACGCAGCGCATCTGAACTGCATGATCAGGCACCCCCGCACAGGCAGCGGAGGGACGGCATAATTACGCTCGGGCACGCAGGCACCATTGTTAGGGGAGTTAAAGGATAAGGCTATTAGTATAAATAACCTGGAGAGCGGGGCCACGCGGGCAGCCGTGCACAAATTCCCACGGCGCACCTTTGTAATGGACGCCGCCGCATAATCTGCAATAACAAAGGCATGCGTGAGAAAGGAATTAACTTGCGGAACATCCGATTAGCATATCGAAGGCCCACGGTACGTGGGAAGGGGGTAGGGGCCTGAGTCCGGGGAATTAGGATAAAGGGAGCGTAGCGAGGTAGAGCTCTCTCTTACTCCGAGAAGCCAGCGTCCAAGACGGCCCCCAGCTCTGCCCTCCGGACGTCCGTGCGACGTGTCGAGGCAAGCAGCGAGGAAATCCACGGAATGTCGAGTGCCTCAAACCGTAGTAAGGAGGTAAATGTATTTCGTGAACGATAGATAGGGAATAGGTACAGGTTTAGTGGAACAGGCCAGCCTCGTCGACTCACACTGATTTAACATCTAGTTCCAGGTAGCAAATAATAAATCATTAATAGCGAAGCGTGGCCTCGCGTGATCTTGTCGAGCAGTGTGAGCGTGTGGGTGCGCTGTGCGCACAGTGGTTCGCCACGTGAGTGAGCGCTGCGCGGAGCTGAGCGCGCGGGGTGAGCTGTGTACGCAGTGGTTCTGTAGTGTTGCGGCTCGCCTCGGGGGAGCGCTGCGCAGAGCGGTGCTGAGAGTGGGTGTCGCGTGTGTTCACCCTGTGTGTGATACAGGTGCGCGATCATAACGCGAGTATTCAGTGGTGAGTGAGTGCCGCGGGGGAGCTGTGTGCGTGAGTGCGCATACGTTCGTTACGTGTCGGATACGGATGCGCATTGGTAACGTGGTTATTCGACGTGGAGGCGAGTGCCGCACAGGGCTATAGACGGGCACACGCTCGCAGTGTGCGAGAGCTGTACGTAGCGGTGTAAAGAGGGGGAGTGTGGCGTTTGATTGATGATGCTGTGCGCACGTATGCTCGCAGCGTGGGGAGCGCGGCGCGAGGCTGTAGCAGTAGGGGCGTCGCGTTCGAATGCCGGCAAAACCGTAGCGGGTAATGGGGAGGTGGGGTAACCTAAACGGAATAGGGGATGCAGGCGGGAGGGACCCCGGGGGCCAACGGCCCCCACACTTACGACTGTGCAAATCTTTCGGTCGTTTTTTTAACCCACTTCCCGTGATCCAATCGAGCTGACATTTTGCACACAGACTCGTTGTGCGTGACAATTTTTTTTCGTGAAATTTTTTTTCCTAAATTTTCCACTTTTTAGGAAAAAAAATTTTCATATTTAATTTAAATACCAATGTGATAAAAATGAAACTCTTACTCAAGAAAAACAGAAATGAATAATAAATAAAACCGATGCCACGCATATAAAGGATTTTACGGGTTAATTTTTTTTATACCTATGTGGCTTTAGCGAAAGAACAGAGTATTTATCAGCATATTTGCATTGTTGTTACTTAGATGGAACTGTGTGCTTGTGTGTGTGTACGCAACCAGCAACACGGTTTACCCACAGCAAGGAATTGTTGAGGTGTTTTTCTTTCTATTACGTGCTTTTGAGTTCTAAATAATGTATTTCCATGTTGTGTAACGTCAACTGATTTAAAGCTTTCGTGACTGCAGGGATTCATCTTTTTGGTTCTTTCGGTAAAGTCATCACGTAGAAGGAAAATAATAAAAATAAAACATAATAAAATAATTACTTTATTTTAAATAAAATAATTACTTTATTTTATGTTTAATTTTTATTATTTTATTATTTTCCTTCTACGTGATGACTTTACCGAAAGAACCAAGCAGAAAATAATTATTTTTGTAATAAAATAATTATTTTATTGTTTTATTTTTATTATTTTATTAAATCATTTATTATGCTTTATTTTGATTACTTTATTACTTCCCTTCTACGTGACTTTACCGAAAGAACCAAGAAGATGAATCCCTGCAGTCACGAAAGAAGCTTTAAATCGATTCATTTTTATTTGATCATACGAATTGCATCCACCAGTTGTGACCTCACACGTCAAATGTGGCAGCACGTGCAACTGTAATTGTTGTTGTATCTCATACACACGACACCGCACGAGCTATACACACCCACACGCACGGGGAAGAGAGAGGCAGCATTATTAGATGAGAGGAAGTGATAATCAAGTCTTTGTGTGAACCGACTTCCGAGATGAACATTTCCATTTGGAATCACACGACGCAGCACACAAATCATTCACGCTGACACTAATGATCATCGAGCAGGCCATGCCGAGTTTCTCCATCGCCAGAGTGAGTCGTGCCCGGGGGTGATATTCGCAGGGACCCACACAAATGTGATTATTCCCTTGAGATCAGAATTATGAATTTTCAGCAATTTTATTTTTATAAAAATCACTGTAATCAATGTTTTACATCATGGGATGATGTAATATGAGAGTGCAGGGATTCATATTCTTGGTTCTTTCGGTAAAGTCGCATAGAAGGGAAACAATTAAATAATATTATTTCCCTTCTACGTGACTTTACCGAAAGAACCAAGAATATCTTATAGCAAGTTCTGCACGCAATAAGTTTAGTGACATACCGCATCGAAATGCAAAGTTACAAATAAGATGTATTATCAAAGATACTAAGAGGTTCGCATTTACAATTCGTGATGTCTATTGCAAGTGGCTGGCATGAAAGCAACATTCATTACAAAAAATAAATTGCAAAAGAGAAAACTTTTAGCATTTCACTTAAAACGTTTTAATCAACAAACAACAATTCAGCTGAACATGAAACATCGTTTTTTCGTTCAAACTTTAAAACCGATAGCAGAAAAAACGTAAAAAAATGTGACATTTGTAAAACACTACATGTCAAATTCGAAAAAGGTTCATTAGCTGGCATAGCGAAATTAATCAATAATAAATTCCCGCTTGTCATTCACATAGCAGATTTGCAAAAACGACATTTTACATGAAGGACTTAACAAATACCTTGCTAATATATTCACCACGAACTAGACACCGGAATGTCAACGTTGAAAGAAGAAAAGGGGCTTAACCAATTGCGGTGCCAAATACCCATCCCCCCAATGCCTTGACAAACTGCGTTTGCAATCCGCGGTATTTCACCGATTGTCGTGAGGTCTGCAAGCGAGCGGCGATCGTTGGCAACGTAAAGTTGGGCCACGTCGCTGGATTCCAGTTGAAACCCTCCGCTTGGTGAAACTGGCTTAGAATATAGAGAAAGAGTTCCTCCTGGTGGCGCGAAATCATCATCTTTAAATCGCGGGCCTTGGACTGGGAATGGCACCAACTTGTTTGAACCACCTCTCTAGGCAAGACTTGTGCTCTACCTTGAACACACGTCCAAGGCAGAGCACATTGAGATGATTGCAACATGTAAATATTAATCTTAAACATTAGTAGTAATTGCAGATGTTCTCAATCTGCAAGGTGGCAAATTCAGCTGTGTCGCTGCAGACAACGTTAAAGTCTCGGCTTCTGAATGCGTGCAAAATAAGACTTTTGTTGTTTAGGATGTGAAAATTGCTGATGAAATGACAACGTATGTTAAGCTTTGATGTTTACTGTACATTTGTAGACTTTATTAAACACCTAAAGAGCATACTAAACTATAGATCAAAACTAATGAAAGTCCCAGGCATATGTTCAGCGTATGGCTTATAAAAACGGGAACATCTTGATTGCTGTCACATACGGAGAAGCATCACAACAGCATCCTCGGTAGATTCTGAGATGACATTATTTCAGCAGAGCTGCGAAAGGCATTCATTGTTTGGTTGAAATCCAGGTGAAGCATTATCCAAAATAGGAATTGACCAAAACTTCTATTTCCAAATCAAGGCCAAATAGAAAGTCCCCAACAACCACAATGACTTTCATGACTATTTATTTGACAGTCCAAACAAGTGAATACGCCCCGTGCTCAAACTAATTGTGGATGTCTTATCCACGTGGGTGGTTTTACAGCAAGTGGTCAAATTGCTACACGTCTTTCAAAGGCCGGTGCCGACATGAAAAACGTTTGCCACCTTCACGTCATTAACAGCTCCAAACACGAAGTCAGAACGCTTCATAATGCCGGTTTATTAAATGCAAAAACTATATTGTGGAACAACACAGTGGCCCTGTGACCAGGGTGGGTTTGAAGTCCATTCAAGGAGACAGACCGGTAAACTCATCTGGGAAGAGACAAATCAACAATTGCAATGATCAAAGCAGCGCTTACATTATATCCATACAAGTGTGTTGGTTAGTATATAGAATGTAAATGTGAGATGAGTGGCATGTTGGTAAATGGTGCTTAGGACACAATAAATATCAAGTTAAATTTCGATTTAAAACTTTCGTGACTGCAGGGATTCATCTTCTTGGTTCTTTCGGTAAAGTCATCACGTAGAAGGGAAGTAATAAAATAATAAAAATAAAAATAATAAAATAATTCTCACGACGTTTCGGCCACAACGCAAGCAGCCGTCCTCAGGTGGAGAACAGGTCTGTCGGGGAGACAGCGTCTGAATGAAACAGCACACGATATATGCTCCAAGCTCGTGTGCTGTTTCATTCAGACGCTGTCTCCCCGACAGACCTGGTTTTCACCTGAGGACGGCTGCTTGCGTTGTGGCCGAAACGTCGTGAGAATTATTTTATGTTTATTTTTATTATTTTATTATTTCCCTTCTACGTGATGACTTTACCGAAAGAACCAAGAAGATGAAATATCAAGTTAACTGAACAGCCACTGCTAGCACTGAGTGGGGTGAAAATGGGGGTGAGGATTATTAGGATCAACCGCCATCGATTTTAAATATCCCTGCAGTCCAAAATCTTTACTCAAACTACAGTGAATCACGCGAGCGGGTCTTCATCATTCCCACGTTGACATGCACTTGCATAATGACGCGGCAGAGAGCGGATTGAACTTAGTGGCCTTACCTGATAACATTTAAAGTTTGATTCTAGATTGGAAGTTTTCGTGACTGCAAGGATCCATACTCTTTGGTTCTTTCGGTAAAGTGACGTGGGTAGAAAATAAAAATAATGATAAAATGTAAAATACAAATAAAATTAACTCAATTTTAGTTATTTTCATCTTTAAAATTTTAATAACTAAATTTTAGTTATTTTAATTTCACACTTAATTTTATTCTTATTTTCACCTACGTGACTTTACCGAAAGAACCAAAGAGTATTTAAAGTTTAGTATCGATTTTAGCAGCAGCCATAACACTCGTCAATTCACAAACTCGGAACTTAAGTAATCGCCAATCAACTGACTTTCACTGATTGCAGTTTGCTCTAATTGTATGCAAGCATCGCTGACTGTAACGAATGTTCCTTTTTTATTCCATTGTGTTAAATCACAAATGCGTAATGTATTTTAGTTGTAGACACTAATTGATACACTGATCGAGACATTTAAACCAATACACCGTTCAAAAGTAATGCAATGCTAAAACATGCATTTCGATTTAAAGCTTTCGTGACTGCAGGGATTCATCTTCTTGGTTCTGTCGGTAAAGTCATCACGTAGAAGGGAAATAATAAAATAATAAAAATAAAACATAATGAAATAATTCTCATGACGTTTCGGCCACAACGCAAGCAGCCGTCCTCAGGTGGAGAACAGGTCTGTCGAGAAGGCAGAGATTCTGAAGACGGCTGCTTGCGTTGTGGCCGAAACGTCGTGAGAATTATTTAATGTTTTATTTTTTATTATTTTACTATTTCCCTTCTACGTGACTTTACCGAAAAAACCAAGAAGACGGATTGAACTTCTCACCACAATGCGTCGAGTTTACTGAAACCCATCTTTGCTTTGCATTTTGGAGAAGCCGTTACCGTGTTCTGGCGGAACTGCTGAAGGCTGCTGAAAGGCGGCTGCGATGGTCTTTGCGGAGACACTCTGGAAGTCGATGAGCAGATTGGTGTCTGCTACTCTGCGTCCCTGTTGAGGACACAAGGGAGAGACACATGGCTTTATTTTGGTGATTTCCAAAAGTGTACAGTATTGGTTTAGCCATGTTTGTTTGTTGTAGTACAGAGTTAGACTGATGGCCTTAATCTAAGTTGTCTTGTGGTTGTTGTTGTTGTTGTTTGACTTGCATCCCACTGGGATTTTTGCACACAGTGTCGGAGTACGGTGTATTTTCTGCAATATTTTGCTTTTGTTTCTTGGATTGCGTCCATAGGAAGAGTTTTTTGGGGGGTGAGATCGCATAAATATATCAATGTGTCGTTAAACCCGCCACCACCCCACACAGCCAACTAGTGAGGGTTGTCACGTAAACAGAACGTGGCAAATTAGTCACTAGTACAGCACTAGTGTGTAGTGTATAGTGTAGTGTATCGTGTAGTGTATCGTGTAGCAGTGTATAGTGTATAGTAGTGTATAGTGTAGTGTAAAGTCGTGTACAGTGTAGTGTATAGTAGTGTATAGTGTAGTATATAGTGTAGTGTATAGTAGTGTAGTGTATAGTAGTGTAGTGTATAGTAGTGTAGTGTATAGTAGTGTAGTGTATAGTGTAAGTGTATAGTAGTGTATAGTGTAGTGTATCGTGTAGCAGTGTATAGTGTAAGTGTATAGTAGTGTATAGTGTAGTGTATCGTGTAGCAGTGTATAGTGTAAGTGTATAGTAGTGATTCGTGTAGTTTATAGTAGTGTATAGTGTAGTGTATAGTGTCGTATATTAGTACAACACACCGGTGTGTTGGAGAGCCAAGCCACAACATCTACAATCTTGCGTCATGGAACACAAACGCTGGACATTGATTGAAAAACAGCAATTCTGTCTGTAACACTGGTCAACAACAATAAAAAATCAACTGGCCTGGACTTTTGCAGCTGTTTCAGACTAATTTCAGGGTGCTGATTCCAAATCTGATCTCAGATTTGCTCTATCACATCTCATTTCTCTGCTATCGGCATACCCCATTTTCATTGATTTTACCCGAAATTAACTCTGTCACTTATGATTGCAAGTTGTTGCGAGTCAGTGACTGCTTTAGTGTTAAAATAGGGTGCTGTATTTTAGGTTAGTGTGTTTATAATATCATTTTATGTAGATATCCACATTTATTTAATATTTTTCTTCCGCATTTTTTATTGAAAATGCAATATTTGATATCTCAAAAACCTGACGTGATAAACAAAAACTGAATCCAGATTTGGAATCGGCACCCCAAAATTCCCTTGAAACCGTTGTAATACCTCATGCCAGACAAAGCGTGTTGACCAGTGTTATCAGAGGGTCTCATTCATCGCCGTTCACACCCCCCCTCGGTAGCGATGGGAGTTAAGCGTGTCCACGATCAGGACATCAACATGTCACAATGTTCATGATCGTCAGCAATCATCTACCTCCCCACGTCATCACCGTCCCTCATAATCCTGGATGTCATTCCATTGAAACGCCGCCCATTCCATCGCCACACTCATCCCTTGGCTACCACCCATTCTTGCAAGATGTCCTGCCCAAGATCAATTTTTAAATCCTTTATATTAAGTTCGCTTGCTTGCTTGCTTAGGACCGTGCAAATCTTTCGGTCGTTTTTTAACCCACTTCCCGTGATCCAATCGAGCTGACATTTTGCACACAGACTCGTTGTGCGTGACAATTAATGTTCGTGAAAATTATTTTTTCCAAATTTTTACACTTTTTAAAGAAAAAAAATTCATATTTAATTTAAAATACCAATGTGATAAAAATGAAACTCTTACTCAAGAAAAACAGAAATGAATAATAAAATAAAACCGATGCCACGCATATAAGGATTTAGTGAAAAACTTTGTTTTTACGGGTTAATTTTTTTAATCCTTTATATTAAGTTCGCTTGCTTGCTTAGGACCGTGCAAATCTTTCGGTCGTTTTTTAACCCACTTCCCGTGATCCAATCGAGCTGACATTTTGCACACAGACTCGTTGTGCGAGACAATTAATGTTTGTGAAATTTTTTTTCCAAAATTTTACACTTTTTAGGAAAAAATATTATATTTAATTACCAATTGCTTAATGCTGCCATGCAATCATCTGACCCATAGGTGGCAGCCATCGCAAGCCAGAGGACGAGAGGACTCGAGCCGCCACGCATATAAAGGATTTATAGTTAAAAACTTTGTTTTTACGGGTTATACTTGTTATGAATTAAATCTGACGTTTATTCTCGGTGTTTGTTCCCTGATTTGGAATCAGCGCCCCGAAATTGACTTAAAACCGTTGTGCAGTGATCCCTCATTGATCGCGGTTAATGGGGACCGGAACCCCTCGCGATAGGTGACAATCCACGAAGTAGGATTGGCCCCCTAGGAATTTCCGTATATGTGTGTGTGGGTACCAGAATGTTTAAAATATGTATATTTATACTTTATATATTTTACTTAAATATATTTAATTATAAAACCTTAATATTATACATTCACTCTCTCTCTCATACGATACGTATTATGGTGTTCTACACTCACCAATGACAGTAGTATCTTGAGACTTGACTCCAGTAATGACGACGACGACAATGACAATGACGATGACGACGATGACAGACCTGTGCAGTTCGATGAATGTGATGATGAATGATGATGATGATGGTGTTACTGCACAGGTATAATAATGAGGCCTTTAAATCAGTTAGAAAAATCCGCGATGCACTGAGGCCGCGAAACTTGAACCGCGAAGTGGCGAGGGATCACTGTAATACCTTATGCCAGACAAAGTGTGTTGACCAGTGTGATTAACAGAGGCGCACGGTGACCGCAGATGCCATAGAGGCCCTTCCCTCGGCATCCACAAACGCACCTGCAGGGACCAGAGAGCTCTCTCAGCGGCCTCCTTGTCCGTGTAGTTGACAAACGCACACTTCCTGTCCACCAGTATTCGGATGCTGTGGATCTGTCCAAATCTGTACAAGTGACAAATCGATCGGGGCGATGTTGAGTTGAAGCTTTCGCGACCGCACGAATCCATTACTCTTTGGTTCTTTTGGTAAAGAATATGTATTGTGAATGCAGTCAATATTAGATGTTTGGAATAGTAACACACCGTATAGCCGCAAATACATACTTACGGGTGAAACAGCTTTTGAAGCATTTTTTCAGTAACAGCAGAAGTGATATTTCCCACCCATAAAGAGACATGCTTATACCTGAGAATAAAATAAAATACAAAATTTAAACTGCAGACGGACTAATAAAATGGTAAAGAGTCGTTAGATAACATAGCCAGCATGCTCACAAGTGCTTAATTTTCATTTTTTATATGCAAAAAATTAACCCGTAAAAACAAAGTTTTTCACTATAAATCCTTTATATGCGTGGCGGCTAGAGTCCTCTCATCCTCTGGCTTGAGATGGCTGCCACCTATGGGTCAGATGATTGCCTGCCACCATTAAGCAATTGGTAATTAAATATAAAAAAAAATCCCTAAAAAGTGGAAAATTTTGGAAAAAATTTTTTCACGAAAATAAATTGTCACGCACAACGAGTCTGTGTGCAAAATGTCAGCCCGATTGGATCATGGGAAGTGGGTTAAAAAACGACCGAAATATTTGCACGGTCGTAAGCGCGCAAGCAAGCAAGCAAGTGAACTTAATATAAAGGATGATTTAAAATGCCACCTTTGTACTATGGATCTTAACATTTGGAAAGTATCTCAATTGCACGCATATTAATAGTAGGGTTTTTCCCCTTTTTTCTGGCAACAAAACTGAAACCTTTCTACGAGGATTCATGTCTGCATTAACCACAATACTTGCAGTCAAAATGCAAACAAAAACACACTATGACAATATATTGGCATTGTACTTGAAGCTGATTGGTCCACATCAAAATATTTTTTTAGTTTTGTTGCCTGAAAAAAGGTGAAAAATCCTATTATTATATTTTCGTACTGGCAAAGAAGGTCTAATGATGCACGCATATTGTGTTGCAAGTCTACCAGTAACATTATCAAGCAAAACCATGACATTACGCTACGGATTCAAGTGTCACAGCGATGGTGCGTTACTCACGAAGGTGGTGGAGGCACTGGAGAATTGCCCAAAGCACCACGTGAGTCTTGGCTCCTCTGTGCGGCGACATCTACAGCTTGTGTACATGCACAACGTGGTGCGGGCAACACACAAATAGGATGGCGTTTTAGATAAAGGATCCACGTAGTTGAACACGCCGGCTCTCGCGACCAATATCCTGCATAATAAAGGTTTTCTTTGGGTTAGATCGCATTCATATAAATGTGCCGTAAAACCAGACACCACCGGCCATTTAGTTAGGTTTGTCACTGTTCGTGGCGACTCGTTACTTGTACAGCACACAGGAAACCTGATGATGCGAGTGAGATGGTTCGATCGAGGCGCACACACTGAGCTGGAAAGACAGCTCTATTTATTTCTGAACAGAACGGTAACACGTTCACATGACACGTAGGGAGGTGACCACCAACCTAAGCTCACTCTACACTCGCTCATTCTCTCTGACAACACTGGCGTGTAGTGAAAGGTTTTTAGCCTTTCAACTGGTACAAAATCTGACACCTTTATACAAGGCATCATGTTTGCAATAACCACAACACAAGCAGTCAAAATGCAAACAACTCTGATGATGATGTGCACTGTCCTTGAAGTTGATTGGTCCACACCCAAGACGGCTTTCTTTAGAGCCTAGTCTCCATTGGTGTTGGACCAGATGACGCCAAAAGGCGCACAACTCAAAAACAGCGCACTATCAGAGTATTGAAAGCTTGGGGTAAGCATTTACACTATGAGACATCTCCTTTACCAGTGGCAAAATATAGTAGTAGATTTTTACCCTTTTAACTGGTACAAAATCTGACACCTTTATACAAGGCATCATGTTTGCAATAACCTCAACACAAGAAGTCAAAATGCAATTAAAAAGAAACAACTCTGATAATGATATGCACTGTCCTTGAAGTTGATTGGTCCACACCCGAGACAGCTTTTCTTAGAGCCTAGTCTCAATTGGTGTTGGACCAGACACCAATTTCTATAAATGTACCACAAAAAAAACTATTTATTTTTAAAGAATGAAATGCACATTCCATCTTATTACCAGTGCAATTCGTTTGGGAATTTCAATGCAAGTTCATGGGTAATAAGTTAGCAATTCCGAACGCATTTGTCCATTTGCATGTTTCCATACAAACATTTCTAGTGTAAGAGGCTCATTTATTGAAATGGATGTACAGCTTTCTAACACGATACGCACAATTATAAAAAACATTTCCTTCGACGTATATATTAGTTATACACAAGTTTACTTACTAGGCTGAGGACTTGGTGGTTTATCATTCTGTATCCCCACGTTGCCCACACCGGATGTTGACAAGGAACCTGAAACAGGAGTAGAAATCAGATACAGGATCAGTGTTCTCATTCCCAGAAGATTCACATTCTTTTGATAATCTCGAGAATAAACACCAGTTGCTTTACCGTTCCAAAATGGTGACAAACGTCGGTTTACTACCACCAAGTACAGCAAAGCAAGAACACATGTTTCATCCAGGCAGTAAGCAGAGGTCGCAACCGGGTACCCGATACCCGTACCCTACCCGAAACCCGGCTACCCGTACCCGGCCGGGTACGGGTAGCCGTTTGTGACCCTGGTGCGGCCGGGTACGGGTACGGGTAAGGAATCAAAACCCATTTGCGACCTCTGGCAGTAAGAATACATGTTCTATCCAGGCAAGTAAGAATACACGTTTTTTTATCCAAGAAAATAAAACAAGTTTCATCCAGGAAAGCTTGGCCGAGTTAATAAACTTGTTGTTTTACAAAGGCGATACATTGGGGAAGCACGTGTTTTAAACACGTGCTAAGTGAATTGGGAGTATCTGTGAAAAGGAGGTCAACGTGAGGCGAGATCACACCAAAGTGAACACAAGTTCGTGAAACAAAAACATTCCTATACAGCTCATCGTCACACTCACCGAGTTGGGGAGATTGCCCATAACGTGCTGGGTATAACCAGATTGTGTTGCTTTAACATGTTGTAGCATTATATTCTTGGCTCTTTCGGTGAAGTCACGTAGAAGGGAAATAATAAAATATAAAACAATAAAACAAAGATGGACTCGTTCATCTGGCAAACTGCCAAATCGCTGTCTATGGTGCTGACGTTAAGAAAAATCGCCACTTTTTTCAAATTTTCTTGCTGTGGATTTCACAACTGATGGTGATTGCCTGTGTTGCAGTCGAAACGTCGTGAGAATATTTATTTTCTTGGTTCTTTCGGTAAAGTCATCACGTAGAAGGGAAGTAATAAAATAATAAAATAAAACACAATAAATAATTCTCACGACGTTTCGGCCACAACGCAAGCAGCCGTCCTCAGGTGAAGAACAGGTCTGTCGAGTAGACAGAGTCTGAAGTCTACTTGACAGACCTGTTCTCCACCTGAAGACGGCTGCTTGCGTTGTGGCCGAAACGTCGTGAGAATTATTTTATTAGTTTTATTTTTATTTTTTTATTACTTCCCTTCTACGTGATGACTTTACCGAAAGAACCAAGAAGATGAATCCCTGCAGTCACGAAAGCTTTAAATCGAAATGTATGATTTAGCATTGCATTACTTTTGAACGGTGTATTGGTTTAAATTTCTCGATTAGTGTATCAAATAGTGTCTACAACTAAAATACATTACACATTTGTGATTTAACACAATGGAATAAAAAAGGAACATTCGTTACAGTCAGCGATGCTTGCATGTAATTAGAGCAAACCGCAATCAGTGACAGTCAGCTGATTGGTGAGTACTTAAGTTCCGAGTTTGTGAATTGACGAGTGTTATGGCTGCTGCTAAAATCGATACTAACCTTTAAATACTCTTTGGTTCTTTCGGTAAAGTCACGTAGGTGAAAAAAAGAATAAAATTAAGATGTAAAATTAAAATAACTAAAGTTTAGTTATTTTAATTTTAAAGATGAAAATAACTAAAATTGAGTTAATTTCATTTGTATTTTAAATTTTATCATTATTTTTATTTTCTACCTACGTGACTTTTCCGAAAGAACCAAAGAGTATGGATCCTTGCAGTCACGAAAACTTCCAATCTAGAATCAAACTTTAAATGTTATCAGGTAAGGCCACTAAGCTAAACATCTCTTTTTCAGATGACAACTGGCCACAAATGAAGCTCAATGAAGTGACTTGTGGAAATTTATAGCAAATACTCTAAACACGCATGCTTCTAAATGTGAAGGGGAAAACCATGGACAGAGCACGCAAGCTCCCAATACACAGCAGCAGGCGTCAGGGTTGGGATGGAACCCACGACCTCCTGTATGCCAGGCGAGGTAGTTAACATCTCACAGAACCCACGACCTCCTGTATACCAGGCGAGGTAGTTAACATCTCACAGAACCCACGACCTCCTGTATACCAGGCGAGGTAGTTAACATCTCACAGAACCCACGACCTCCTGTATGCCAGGCGAGGTAGTTAACATCTCACAGAACCCACGACCTCCTGTATACCAGGCGAGCTAGTTAACATCTCACAGAACCCAGGACCTCCTGTATGCCAGGCGAGGTAGTTAACATCTCACAGAACCCACGACCTCCTGTATACCAGGCAAGGTAGTTAACATCTCACAGAACCCACGACCTCCTGTATACCAGGCGAGCTAGTTAACATCTCACAGAACCCACGACCTCCTGTATACCAGGCGAGGTAGTTAACATCTCACAGAACCCACGACCTCCTGTATACCAGGCGAGGTAGTTAACATCTTGCTACCACCGTGGCGAGATCGCTGTGCAGAGCTGTAGTATCCATCCACATCAAGCATCCACGCTAAGCAAAGCTCATCGTAGGGATTAGGACAATTATGGCAACAAACACGGCATTTCAAAAATACAAGCTTTGCAATAAGCACCTGTGTTTCGAAGCAGTGCTTCTGAAGCGGCGTACACCGTGTCGTACTCCAAGATTGCAGCCTCCGACTGCTGCTGTGGAAAGCCCATCTCCTACAAAAGCGCAGAGAAACATCGGCAAACCAGATGTGTATTCTAGGTAAAATAATAATAAAATAATATTAGTATTAAACAATATTATATTAAACAATAAAACAATATTATTTTATTATTTCCCTTCTACGTGACTTTACCGAAACAACCAACAATATGAATCCCTGCAGTCACGAAAGCTTTAAATCTAACCGGTTTTCACATACGACGGTGCTAACTTATTAATTCCACGCATGCGAGATGGCAATTGGCACTCTGCAAGCGATCATGAATTTGGCACGAGGCCAAAATGTCCATTTCGCTCAAGGTCAAAGGGCAACATTACCATTTATCAGAGGTCGCAACCGGGTACCCGATACCCGTATCGGGTAGGGTACGGGTACGGGTAGCCGTTTGCGACCCTGGTGCGGCCGGGTACGGGTAGGCCGTGAGTCACTGGTGAGTCACCGTTCGTCACTCATTTCGGGTAGGGTACGGGTACGGGTAGGGAACGGGTACCCATTTGCGACCCTGGTGCGGCCGGGTACGGGTATGGGTAAGGAATCAAAACCCGTTAGCGACCTCTGCCATATATACATTCTCATTAAAGTTCCGCACGACTTTATCAGCTGTGAAAATCACTTTACATGAATACACACACGAGCTGTACTACCTGGCTTCACCCAGTGGCGATGTTCACACACCGCACCAGTTACTCGTTTGAGGCTGAGTCGACCTAGGGGAGGCCCAGGAGCGGTTGAAATAATCGTCACCGGCGGTGGCCGTGAGCGGGAATCGAACTCGGGACGCCGCGTTCATAGCGTGGCACGCTAACCACTACACTACATTGCGTTACGCTTCCACATGCGCGGGTCACGTGACAGATTTTACGTCACAGCTCACTTGCCGTGCAAAAAATAAATGCATTATTGAGCTCCCCCCCCCCAAAAAAGTGTATTTTTATAATGCCTGCATGGTGTACAGTCTGGAAAGTAGCCACATGGCTAATTTCCAGTTTGTTGCATGTCGGGAAGTACGCTAAACATTTTGAACAAACACACACAATTACAACTTTGCCTTTGATATAGATGGAGATTACGTTTGCACTCAATTACCTTGTGAAAAATTGTCCGAAGTCATTTGCTTATGCCTCAACTTAAAGACACTCCAATATGCACACACAATGTATGACACTGGTGCACCGGCTTACCACAAGGAGAAGTGTTCGCACTTTCCTAAGCTCTTGTTTGGCTTCTTCAGAAGACACATTTAAAGAAATCAGCTGACATAACGCACTTTCAGCCTCTCTGTAACGCTGTCAAATTAACAAACACAACACGTGTTTTAGTCAGAAACTTACATGCGCAACGGAAGGTCAGTAGGCATGTAACAATTAAATAAATGCATGCATACAATTGATGGACTTATTTGAATGCACACAGTACAAGACAGAACATGAGAAAATCCAAAGGAGAAATAAAGTAATTTTATCCTTGAATTGAATTGCAACACCTGTTCCTGACGATTCATATAATGGTGGGGGGGGGGGTGAATAACTCCGTGACTTCCTGAGCAATTGAAACGGACATTTAGAACAAAGCTAAATACTCCACAAGCTGTTTTTCTTCTGCAGGGTCGAGAAAAAGTGTGAACCCCTTCGGATTTTCACATCTTTTACATATTTCAAACCTAAAATGTTATTAGATCTTAATCTAAGTCCTAATAATAACAACGATAACACGATTAAACAAATGAAACATAAAACGTGATATTTGTTTTCGATTTAAAGCTTTCGTGACTGCAGGGATTCCTCTTCTTGGTTCTTTCGGTAAAGTCACGTAGAAGGGAAGTAATAAAATAATAAAAATAAAACATAATAAAATAATTCTCACGACGTTTCGGCCACAACGCAAGCATTTTAAGTTAAATATGAAAAAAAATTTCCTACAAAGTGTAAAGTTATGGAAAATTTTTTTCACGAAAAGAAATTGTCACGCACAACGAGTCTGTGTGCAAAATATCAGCTTGATTGGATCACGGGAAGTGGGTTAAAAAACGACCGAAAGATTTGCACGGTCGTAAGCGCGCAAGCAAGCAAGCGAACTTAATATAAAGGATTTTAAAATAAATATTAACTTGATAAACGAGCGACGTCTTGCAATACGAGCAGTACATATAGTATACGCTTTGTCACGTGATCACGACTGATAAACAACGAGTGCTTTGATATACGAGTGCTTTGGATTACAAACGATTTATGCTCGCAATCCAAGGTTTTACTGTAATTAGTCCTTTATCTTTAAAAAGCCAGTCAACGGTGTAATGCAAATTGCACGTGAACTGTCAAAGATTGCAAACACAGCAGCCTTACCTTCAGTCCAATGCAAGCCCGCGCTTGTCTGAAGTATCCCCGGGGCCATGTTGGGTTTAGATATATAGCGATCTCCGCATCGAACAAGGCATCAGTGTACAATCCAAGATGTTCCAAACAAAATGACCGATTTCCATAAAATCTGGTGAATAATGACACAGATGAGAAATCAAATCCAATTGACAGACCATCTTTAGAATTCGATTGCTCCGAATTGAACTAGGCCATGTGGATAAGACACTCTTGAAATCACACTGAACGTTGACGGAAAAAATGTCTGCGTCTGATTGGAAACATGTAGGTAACAGATCAACACGTTAAAAAATTAACCCGTAAAAACAAAGTTTTTCACTATAAATCCTTTATACGCGTGGCATCGGTTTTATTTTATTATTCATTTCTGTTATTCTTGAGTAAGAGTTCCATTTTTATCACATTGCTATTTTAAATTAAATATGAAATTTTTTTTCCTAAAAAGTAGCAAATTTTGGAAAAAAAATTTTCACGAAAATAATTGTCACGCACAACGAGTCTGTGTGCAAAATGTCAGCTCGATTGGCTCACGGGAAGTGGGTTAAAAAACGACCGAAAAATGTGCACGGTCGTAAGCGCGCAAGCAAGCAAGCGAGTGAACTTAATATAAAGGATTTAAAAATGTCTGCATCTGATTGGAAACATGTAGGTAACAGATCAACACGTTAAAAGTTACACGTTGACAAGGTTGTTATCCGTCTTTGTGGAAGAGGTACGCAAGATGACACATTCGTCATCTGGCCACATGGCCTACCAGCTCTGAACCAATTCCTCAACCACATTAATTACATACACCCAGCCATCACATTCACCATTGAGGTGGAAAAGTATGGCAAGTTACCATTCTTGGATGTATATTCTTAGGTTTTTTACCTACGTGACTTTACCGAAAAAACATAAGAATATGAATCCTTGCAGTCACGAAAGCTTCAAATCTAGAATTCTTGGATGTTTTAATCGAAAAGAGAACTGATGGCTCAATGGGACACCCTGTCTACAGCAAAGCCGCCCATACGGATGCTTATCTAAAACCTGACTCCCACCACCATCCATCCCAAAAGAATTCCCTTATCAAAACGCTACACCATAGAGCTCCATGTATCTCCGACCATCATCACCGAGCCAGTGAACTTTATCACGTACACCAAGCTCTCAAGCTGAATGAATATTCGGACCACACAATCCGTAAAGCGTTCACCCCAAACGTTGGGAAAGAACCATCAAAACCATCACCTTGCCATACATAGCAGGGGTCACCAAAATATTTCCTAAATCTTGAGCAAACACAAGATCCAGGCTCCATTTAACTCTACGTCAAATTCGTAATCTGATCCCATCTGTGAAGGATATGCAGTAATTCTAGATTTGAAGCTTTCGTGACTGCAAGGATTCATATTCTTAGGTTTTTCGGTAAAGTCACCATGTAGGTAAAAACATTAAAATTAATAAAATTAAAATAAAATAAAAATCACGACGTTTCGGAGGCAACACATCTACTTGATACAGCTGTCGTGGCTGTGACGGTTCCACCTGAAGACGGAAGCTTGTGTTGCCTCCGAAACGTCGTGATTTTATTTTATTTTACTTTGATTAATTTTAATGTTTTTACCTACCTGGTGACTTTACCGAAAAAACCTAAGAATATGGATATGCAGTACCCTGGCGTCTCGGACCGTGTTCCGTGAGCATGAGGCGGATCTGAAACACGGCAGGATCAACGCGTCGGCCGTGGCTGATCATTGTTTCAATGCGGTGGGCTCACACGATTTCTCTAAGATGAAGGTACTTTGTACGCGCACTGGCTATCAACAAAGATTTGTTCATGAAGCCATCCATATATACAGACACAGTTTCAACCGAGAGGATGGGTACAAACTCGGCAATCATTGGAAAGACGTCATCAAGCAGTTTAAGTCGTAACTCGCTGTGATGTTCCCATCCTGCCAACTTTATCACGCAACATTTTGCCTTTAGAATGCATTATGCCTGTCACACACACACACAGACGTTGAACTGCCAAGCTACTTTCCATCAACTCAAATTGGCTGTATAGAAGTGTTTAATGCTCATGGAATGTTAATATTAGTATTCAAATTTTGCTTTAAAAATTGTCAAGTTACACTATGAGATTCATAATCAACGTTGTTGGGTTTAGATGGCGTTATTTATAAATGTGTCGTAACCCTCCACCACCCGACACGGCCAATCAGCAAAAAAGTGTCACGTTGACAAAAGACAAATAGTTCACTGCTTTAGCCCACCGGTGTGTTGAAGCAGTGAAGCCACAACATTTACAAGTTTGAGTAGCACGACGTTTCGCTGGTAATTGCATCCAGCATCATCGGGCAATTCGCCAGAATGGTGAGGACTCTGCTGTGTCTCCCGTTCTTATATAGAGCAGCAGCAGCAGGGATGACGTCATCATTAACTATCAACTCATTGATTATGAATATTGGTCGCGAAAGCCTACGTGTTAAACTACACTACGGGAGTTGACTTACCGATGATCTCGCGGACATAAGCTAATTGCGTCGGTAAACTTGTCAATGGCTTCTGCATAACTCTGTGTTCTGACCAAGCGATTACCTTGTACTGTTTGGGAACAAGACGAAGTTGCAAGTTAACATTTGTAGGCCAATAAATAGTACTAATCAACATACCTGCATTTCCCATATCACATACCTGCATTTCCCTTATCCCCCTCCCTTTGATGCTGCTAATTCTGCATAATGCACGAGCATAAGTAGTACTAATCACATACCTGCATTTCCCATAAATATGCTAAATTCCTCTTGATATGCATATTATTTTTTCAAGGCGCCCCCTTTCTTCCCTCCTTCCAACCCAGCTTATATACAGGCTCCAAGCGCGTGTGCTGTTTCATTCAGACGCTGTCGCCTCGACAGACCTGGTTTTCACCTGAGGACGGCTACTTGCGTTGTGGCCGAAATGTCGTGAGAAAAATTTTATTATTATTATTTTATTACTTCCCTTCTACGTGACTTTACCGAAAGAAGCAAGAAGATTTGTAGGTCACTTGGCAAAATCTAAAATGAATTGTGGATCACACGATCTGCGTGCTATGGACACAATAAATAACGCAATGTAACCCTTTCCCATGACGGTTTGTCTCTCGCCCTGAAGACTTACGAGGCACCTGGCACATGGTTTGGCACCGTCCATCATAGTGCGGTCGTGTCACGGCGAGGATAATGCCTTTCAAAAGAACGGCGCTACGCCTCTCTAAATAACATTAATGCGAGCCACTTGCAACTTGCAGATGTCTCTATTATTTTATTTGTTCCCTTCTACGTGACTCTTACCGAAAGAACCAAAATATAGATCAACCTTGATAATTGGTTTGATACCCTTCTATCTGGCAACAAAACTGACACCTTTTTTTACAAGGAGTCGTGTTTGCATAGACCACATACCTGCAGGTCGTATGCAAACAAAAAACACAACTCTGATAATGTACGCACTGTCCTTGAAGTGATTGGTCACAACCCGAGACAGCTTTCCTTAGAGCCTAGTCTCACATGGGTGGACCAGATGACGCCAAAAGGCTCTAAGGAAAGCTGTCTCGGGTGTGGACCAATCAACTCAAGGACAGTGCATACATTATCAGAGTTATGTTTTGTGTTGCATTATGACTGCAGGCATTGTGGTCTATGCAAACATGACTCCTTGTAAAAAAAAAGAGTGTCAGTTTTGTTGCCAGATAGAAGGGTAAAGAACCAATTATCATATTTTTACTGGCAAATGAGGTTCCAATGGTGTAAATGAACCTTACTTGCAATCTTTATGCTGCGTCGAGCAAACGTGTCAGGACGTGGTTCCTGGGGTCCAGCGCTGGCGGGAGCCTACGGGGGAGAGCAAGCGGTGCAGTTAGTGCAGCTCGCTCAGGATGACAACAACAGACGAAGTTGCATTACGCACGAGATTAGATTAAGAAGCACACGTCATTGACAGAAAGAGCGAGTGGGAAAACAACACCGACCAAATAATACGCAGTGTAATCGTGGGACGGACAGACATTTCTGGGTGATTATAGTCGGTAATTTGCTCGTTTGAAAAGCCGCTTGTCGACATTGATCAATAACGTGAAGAGGACAACGGAGGCTTTGAAGTTGTGAACCTGATCTCATTCTTATACGACCTTGTAGATATTTGTGTTGGTCACTCATGGTGACGTCACTCCACATGGCCCCGCCCCCACGTGACGTCACTCCACATGGACACCCCCTCCGCCCCCATTCACGATAATTAGCGGCTAGCGCCACATCAACTCCATTGGGCTGTAACGGCGTTAAACAAACGCACCTCTCCGTCGTCGTCTTCCGGCTTCTCGTGCCGCTCTTTCCTTCCTCTCTCTTGCCGCTTTCTCTCCCTCCGCCTCTGCGGACAGTCGACAAGTTTTTACGTGAAAAAATAACGGCGCCCGTTTATGTAAACAGGTCCCTGCGGGGTGGGCTGGTAGGAGCGAACAAATGAATGTCCATAATAACATGAAATGGCGGGGGTACGATACGAAGGGAGAGTTTGAGGCCTAGTTCTAGGCTTTAGGCCTTGCTGTAGGCTTTAGGCCGCTGTGAGTTAATTTTTAATTTAAATGTTTTAATTAAAAACTATCTCAGGGAATTATAAGGGAATGTTACACTTGTTTAGCCAGGAAAGCCCCACTGAGTCTAAAGGTTTTTGTAGGGTCCTGCCAAGTGTTTGCAGTAGGGGGCGATGTTGCTACACCTAATCGGACATCGGACGGACGGACGATATAATCTATTGTAGGCTGGTTCACTTCGTTCCTACCAGTATTATTGTAGATAGAAGGCAAGGCCGGCTTCAAATACTTGCGTGTTAATTACAGATAAATATTATATTATAAACAGTAAAGCTTCAAAACAAAAAAGCATCGACACTTAAGTAAATGCATTACGCATTTATATTTCCAAACAATTATGTAGAAAAAAATATCCTACGTGAATAACATTCTTTAATACAAAATTTGTAGCTTTCGTGACTGCGGGAATTATTCTTTGGTTGTTTCGGTAAAGTCACGTATAAGGCCTCGACACAGAGGCGTAGTTTCTCTGTGTGCCTATGTTAGCTCTCTCTCTCTATGTATCTCTGTGATATCTGTCTGCTTGTATGTCTGTCTGTGTATCTATGTTGTGTGTCTCTGTGTGTGTCTCTGTGTGTCTCTCTATGTATCTCTGTGATATCTGTCTGCTTATATGTCTGTCTGTGTGTCTATGTTGTGTCTCTCTCTGTGTGTATCTCTGTGTGTCTCTGTGTTGTCTCTCTCTATGTATCTCTGTGATGTCTGTCTCTGCTTATATGTCTGTCTAATGTCTCTGGTTCTGTGTTTTATCTCTCTCTCAAATTTAGCATTCTCAGGAAGAACGTAATCAACCAGGTGGGGTGTTGACTGTTATGTTATTCGACTCTCTGTTGTATTACATTACATTTCTAAGTAGACTAGATTTGTGTTTCTATTTCATTTATACCTGATGACGATTGCTTGTGTTGCAATCGAAAAGTCGTATGCAATTATTAAATGTATTATTTTATCTTTATACGTGACTTTACCGAAAGAACCAAAGAGTCCTTCTGTGTTGTTATTTACTCAGATGGTGAACGACATTTACTGCAAGGGAATTGACTCTGTCCGTAACACAATTGTATTTCAGGTGGAGTTATTTGCAGAGAATGTTTTCTGTATCATTGGTTTTATCTGGTTTGACAATTCGTTTTAAACATGAGACCCGAATGTAACCAGGAGGTACGCATAACTTCAGATGCAAAGCAAAAACACTTGACCGCACCTTTGAAAACAAATCTTCCAATGATATAAACATGCTTTACATTGCATAAAGGACACCTAAGGATATATGGTTCATGATAAATCTGCAAAACAAACCTTCTGTTTAGTCTCAGTCTTCGTTTTTGCATTTTCCTCTTCCTGTAAAAGATCTGCTGCATTATGATTTGCTTCCTGTAAGTAAACACCAGACAATTTGAACAATCATCATAGCAATGACATAGCTACACATTGTTACCGTGTTGAAATGGTTTTACACAAAAGCAAGGTTTAGCTGAAAATCACTTAAGAGGGCTTCATGTTGTGAAGTTTCTCCATTGCAGGCTATGAACTAAGAAAATATTATTCATGCACTACCCACCCCCCCCCCCCCCCCCGTTAGTTAGTTTCAAGACAAATTCATTATAGCACACGTCCAAATAAAAACCATAAATATGGCAACGTTAGCTACGTACCTCGACTGACTCTACGTCAGAGGTCGCAACCGGGTACCCGATACCCGTACCCTACCTGATACCCGTACCCTACCCAATACCCGGCTACCCGTACCCGACTGGACTGGGTACGGGTACGAGTACCCGTTTGCGACCCTGGTGCGGCCGGGTACGGGTACGGGTAGGCCGTGAGTCACTGGTGAGTAACTGTGTGTCGCTCATTTCCCAACGTCTTGTCTCTTCTCACAATTCAAGTGCCTAGAATCAACCCACCCGCGCCTGCAACGTGGCTTCATCCCAGAGGTCGCAATCAGGTACCCGATACTTGTACCCTACCCGTACCCGGCCGGGTACGGGTAGGGTACCCGTTTGCGACCCTGGTGCGGCCGGGTACGGGTAAGGAATCAAAACCCATTTGCAACCTCTGCTCTACGTACCGTGTGAGCTGTGGAGGTGTTACTGCTGCTGGCTTGCGTGCCATGGCAGGGTTCACGGCTGCTCTGGCAGGGATAGGCGCTGGGTTCGTGAGAACCCCCGCTTGGGTTCAACAGGTCATCCACATTGCCGTCATCCGAGATGCAAAACTTGTCTCGATCTCCATTGGAGAATACTGTCAAGGGTGGGATTGGCGGTGGTGAAATGTTCAAAGTTCAGTTGAAATTAATACAGCATGCGGTGTACAGGCACACGTACGCCAGCCCGTTGAGATTCGCATGTAATTCATGTAAAGTATCCTGCCTATGAGCTACAAGGCATTACATTCCCAAGACTTAATTCTATGGGAATTCAAATGTTCAAACTGAAAAATGTTTGGTCATTGGCTGTTGGTGACAAGGTCCACAAACAGCAAACATGAATTTAAATGACGTACACTGGAAAGCATTTCCACAAAGCATTTCTACAAACTTCCAGCAAATCTCATGCATCTTAAGACTTCAAATGCCTGTGTGAATGTGACTCAAACACAAACACATTCTTATTCACAAAGAAACCACAAGCGTTTGTCAACTTTAATATCTTTTTTACAATGATGTTTTTTTTACTTGTGCAGCCCACTGTCAATGGATTCCCTTGATTGTTTTTTGTATTCAGGCAATCTCCCACTGCACGAACATAATTACTTTTAAAACAAATACAGGTGGTAACAAACAACAAAACATAGTCTATTCCAAATATCCAAATACATAAAGTTCGATTTAAAGCTTTCGTTACTGCAGGGATTCATATTTCTTGGTTATTTCGGTAAAGTCACATAGAAGGGAAACCATCAAATAATAAAAAAAAACATAATAAAATAATTCTCACGACGTTTCGGCCACAACACAAGTAGCCGTCCTCAGGTGAAGACAGGTCTGTCGAGGCAACAGCGTCTAAAAGAAAAAAAAAACGAAAAAAAA
>NW_026891243.1:0-32788 GCF_015708825.2 Lethenteron reissneri | reverse complement strand
AGCTGGAGATCAGCACTCACCACAAGCGCCAGACAGAGCTCGCCGCGCTCACCACCTCCATCGATGAGCCACTCGCCTCCCCACTCACCCAGACACTCACCCATCCACTCACCCAGACACTCACCATCCACTCACCAGACACTCACCCAGACACTCACCATCCACTCACCCAGACACTCACCCAGACACTCACCATCCACTCACCCAGACACTCACCCAGACACTCACCCAGACACTCACCCATCCACTCACCCAGACACTCACCCAGACACTCACCATCCACTCACCCAGACACTCACCATCCACTCACCCAGACACTCACCCAGACACTCATCATCCACTCACCCAGACACTCACCCAGACACTCACCATCCACTCACCCAGACACTCACCCAGACACTCACCACCAGAAGCTGGAGATCAGCAGTCACCACAAGCTCCAGACAGAGCTCACCGCGCTCACCACCTCCATCGGTGAGCCACTCGCCTCCCCACTCACCCATCACTCACCCAGACACTCACCCAGACACTCACCCAGCCACTCACCCACTCACCCAGACACTCACCCAGCCACTCACCCAGACAC
Organism: Lethenteron reissneri; assembly: GCF_015708825.2. Lineage (NCBI taxonomy): Eukaryota > Metazoa > Chordata > Hyperoartia > Petromyzontiformes > Petromyzontidae > Lethenteron > Lethenteron reissneri. The sequence continues at coordinate 32,202 of NW_026891243.1, read as the reverse complement.
TCACCCAGACACTCACCCAGACACTCACCCAGACACTCACCCAGACACTCACCCATCCACTCACCCAGACACTCACCCAGACACTCACCCACTCACCCAGACACACACCCAGACACTCACCCAGACACTCACCCAGACACTCACCATCCACTCACCCAGACACTCACCCAGACACTCACCATCCACTCACCCAGACACTCACCATCCACTCACCCAGACACTCACCCAGACACTCACCCAGACACTCACCATCCACTCACCCAGACACTCACCCAGACACTCACCCAGACACTCACCCATCCACTCACCCACTCACCCAGACACTCACCCAGACACTCACCCAGACACTCACCCAGACACTCACCCAGACACTCACCAGACACTCACCCAGACACTCACCATCCACTCACCCAGACACTCACCCAGACACTCACCCAGACACTCACCCATCCACTCACCCAGACACTCACCCAGACACTCACCCACTCACCCAGACACTCACCCAGACACTCACCCAGACACTCACCATCCACTCACCCAGACACTCACCATCCACTCACCCAGACACTCACCATCCACTCACCCAGACACTCACCCAGACACTCACCCGACACTCACCATCCACTCACCCAGACACTCACGCAGACACTCACCATCCACTCACCCAGACACTCACCCAGACACTCACCCAGTCACTCACCCAGACACTCACCCAGACACTCACATCCACTCACCCAGACACTCACCCAGACACTCACCCAGACACTCACCATCCACTCACCCAGACACTCACCCAGACATTCACCATCCACTCACCCAGACATCACCATCCACTCACCCAGACACTCACCCAGACACTCACCCAGACACTCACCCACTCACCCAGACACTCACCCAGACACTCACCCAGACACTCACCCAGACACTCACCCATCCACTCACCCATCCACTCACCCAGACACTCACCCATCCACTCACCCATCCACTCACCCAGACACTCACCCAGACACTCACCCAGACACTCACCCAGACACTCACCCAGACACTCACCATCCACACCATCCACTCACCCAGCACTCACCAGCACTCCCCAGACACTCACCCAGACACTCACCCAGACTCACCCATCCACTCACCCAGACACTCACCCAGACACTCACCCATCCACTCACCCAGCCACTCACCCATCCACTCACCCATCCACTCACCCAGACACTCACCCAGACACTCACCATCCACTCACCCAGACACTCACCCAGACACTCACCATCCACTCACCCAGACACTCACCATCCACTCACCCAGACACTCACCCAGACACTCACCCAGACACTCACCATCCACTCACCCAGACACTCACGCAGACACTCACCATCCACTCACCCAGACACTCACCCAGACACTACCCAGACACTCACCCAGACACTCACCCAGACACTCACCATCCACTCACCCAGACACTCACCCAGACACTCACCATCCACTCACCCAGACACTCACCCACTCACCCACACTCACCCAGACATTCACCATCCACTCACCCAGACACTCACCATCACGCACCCAGACACTCACCCACTCACCCAGACACTCACCCACTCACCCAGACACTCACCCAGACACTCACCCAGACACTCACCCGACCTCACCATCCACTCACCCAGACACTCACCCAGACACTCACCCAGACACCACCCAGACACTCACCCAGACACTCACCCAGACACTCACCATCCACTCACCCAGACACTCACCATCCACTCACCCAGACACTCACCCAGACACTCACCACCAGAAGCTGGAGATCAGCACTCACCACAAGCGCCAGACAGAGCTCCGCGCTCACCACCTCCATCGATGAGCCACTCGCCTCCCCACTCACCCAGACACTCACCCAGACACTCACCATCCACTCACCAGACACTCAACCCAGACACTCACCATCCACTCACCCAGACACTCACCCAGACACTCACCCAGACACTCACCATCCACTCACCCAGACACTCACCCAGACACTCACCCAGACACTCACCCATCCACTCACCCAGACACTCACCCAGACACTCACCATCCACTCACCCAGACACTCACCATCCAATCACACCAGACACTCACCCAGACACTCATCATCCACTCACCCAGACACTCACCCAGACACTCACCATCCACTCACCCAGACACTCACCCAGACACTCACCCCAGAAGCTGGAGATCAGCAGTCACACAAGCTCCAGACAGAGCTCACCGCGCTCACCACTCCATCGGTGAGCCACTCGCCTCCCCACTCACACCACCACTCACCCAGACACTCACCCAGACACTCACCCATCCACTCACCCAGACACTCACCCAGACACTCACCCAGACACTCACCCATCCACTCACCCAGACACTCACCCAGACACTCACCCAGACCACTCACCAGACACTCACCCCTCACCCAGACACTCACCCAGACACTCACGCAGACACTCACCCAGACACTCACCCATCCAACTCACCCAGACCACTCACCCAGACAATCACCCAGACACTCACCATCCCACTCACCATCCACTCACCCAGACACTCACCCAGACACTCACCACTCCACTCACCCAGACACTCACCATCCACTCACCCAGACACTCACCAGACACTCACCATCCACTCACCAGGACACTCACCCAGACACTCACCCCGACACTCACCAGACACTCACCCACTCACCCCAGACACTCACCCCAGACACTCACCCAGACCACTCACCCAGACACTCACCCAGACACTCACCATCACTCACCCAGGACACTCACCATCCACTCACCCAGACACTCACCATCCACTCACCCAGACACTCACCCAGACACTCACCCAGACCATCACCATCCACTCACCCAGACACTCACGCAGACACTCACCATCCACTCACCAGACACTCACCCGACACTCACCCAGACACTCACCCCAGACACTCACCCAGACACTCACCCATCCACTCACCCAGACACTCACCCAGAACTCACCCCAGACCACTCACCATCCACTCACCCAGACACTCACCAGACACTCACCATCCACTCACCCAGACACTCCCCATCCACTCACCCAGACACTCACCAGACACTCACCAGACACTCACCATCACTCCACCCAGACACTCACCAGACACTCACCCAGACACTCACCCATCCACCACCCAGACACTCACCCAGACACTCACCCACTCACCCCGGACACTCACCCAGACTCTCACCCAGACACTCACCCCAGACCACTCACCCACTCACCCAGACACTCACCCAGACACTCACCCAGACACTCACCCAGACACTCACCCAGACACTCACCATCCACTCACCAGGACACTCAACCCAGACACTCACCATCCACTCACCCAGACACTCACCATCCACTCACCCAGACACTCACCCAGACACTCACCCAGACACTCACCCAGACATTCACCATCCACTCACCCAGACACCCAGACACTCACCATCCACTCACCCAGACACTCACCATCCACTCACCCAGACACTCACCCAGACACTCACCATCCACTCACCCAGACACTCACCCAGACACTCACCCAGACACTCACCCATCCACTCACCCAGACACTCACCCAGACACTCACCATCCACTCACCCAAACACTCACCATCCACTCACCCAGACACTCACCCAGACACTCACCACCAGAAGCTGGAGATCAGCACTCACCACAAGCGCCAGACAGAGCTCGCCGCGCTCACCACCTCCATCGATGAGCCACTCGCCTCCCCCTCACCCAGACACTCACCCATCCACTCACCCAGACACTCACCATCCACTCACCCAGACACTCACCCAGACACTCACCATCCACTCACCCAGACACTCACCCAGACACTCACCATCCACTCACCCAGACACTCACCCAGACACTCACCACAGACACTCACCATCCACTCACCAGACACTCACCCAGACACTCACCCAGACACTCCCCATCCCACTCACCCAGACACTCACCCAGACACTCACCATCCACCCACCGACACTCACCATCCACTCACCCGACACTCACCCAGACACTCATCATCCACTCACCCAGACACTCACCCAGACACTCACCATCCACTCACCCAGACACTCACCCAGACACTCACCACCAGAAGCTGGAGATCAGCAGTCACCACAAGCTCCAGACAGAGCTCATCGCGCTCACCACCTCCATCGGTGAGCCACTCACCCATCCCTCACCAGACACTCACCATCCACTCACCCAGACACTCACCCGACACTCACCATCCACTCACCCAGACACTCACCCAGACACTCACCCAGACACTCACCACCAGAAGCTGGAGCTCAGCAGCAGTCCACCACAAGCTCCAGACGGAGCTCACCGCGCTCACCACCTCATCGGCCACTCGCCCTACGCCCCACATCGGTGACACTCGCCTCCCCACTCACCCAGACACTCACCCACACACTCACCCAGACACTCACCCACACACTCACCCAGACACTCACCCACACACTCACCCAGACACTCACCCACACACTCACCCAGACACTCACCATCCACTCACCCAGACACTCACCCACACACTCACTCAGACACTCACCCACACACTCACCCAGACACTCACCCAGACACTCACCCACACACTCACCCAGACACTCACCCACACTCACCCAGACACTCACCACCAGAAGCTGGAGCTCAGCAGTCACCACAAGCTCCAGACGGAGCTCACCGCGCTCACCACCTCCATCGGTGAGCCACTCGCCTCCCCACTCAACACTTTCATCGGTGAGCTGCTTCCTCCCCCTCTCCCCAAATCTGTGTCTCTCGCTATACATCTCACTCTCTCTCTCCACGTGCTCTTTCTCCCTCTCTTTGTCCGCTTTTTTTTTCCCCCCGTCTCCCTTTCCGTGTAGAGGAGGTGAGGAGAGAACAATGTGTGTCTCTCTCTCTCTCTCCCTGTATCCCTGTATCCTCCCTCCTTCCCTCCCTATATCTCCCCGGGTCTCCGCTCCGACTCTCCATGTCTCTCCGTGTGTGTCTCTCTCTGCCCATCTCTGTTGCTCTCCGTGTGTCACTCTCTCTCTCACCCTCTCTCGTTTTCCCTCTCTCTCCCTGTTTCTCTTTAGCAGTGTCTTTTTCACCTTTACCCACTCTGTGCGTCTCTCCCCCTCTTTTTTCCTTTCCCCACCCCCTCTCTCCCTTCTCTCTCCCTCTCTGTAGAGGAGCTGAGTGCGGCGCCTGCTCTCTGCGAGGAGCGGAGAGCGGCCGCGTTGCAGCGCCTCCACTCCCTGGAGGAGCGACTCCAGAACGCCGAGCGGGACCGGCGCCACGAGCAGGAGGGGGCCTCTAGCGCCCTCGAGTTGGCACGGGGGACAGCCCAGAAGCTAGCGGGGATCGCCAGGGAGGCACAGCAGGTGAGGTGGTGGTGAGGGGGTGGGTGGCAGGTTGAGGGAGTGGTTGGGTGGGTAAATTAGGTGATGGGTAGGTGAGTTGGGTGAATTAATGAGTGGGAGGGTGGGTAGGTCAATTGATGGATGGGTGAATTAATGCACGAGTGTGAGAGTAAGCAAGCAGATGGTGCATGAGCTTTTGGGAGGGTGATTGGGTGAATTAAGTGGGTCATTGAGTGAGTGAACTCTAACCCCCCCCCCCCCCCCCCCCTTGCCAGTCTCTGTCCACTGTCAGGCTGGAGGTGGAGGAGCTCGAGAAGGAGGCGCTGGTGGGGCAGCAGGAGCTGCAGAGGCTGGAGGCGGCCACGCTCTCGCTGGAGGTGACCGTCCGGGAGCTCAGCGCCTCTGCTGAGAGCTTGCAGGTATCTACCTGCTCACTCGCCTACCCACACACTCACCTTCCCACATACTCACCTACCCAATCACTTTTTTTTTTTACCTGGAAAGGCCCACTGAGATTTTTTCAGACGTGACCTGGCCAAAGAATTATACCCCAATGCAGTGGCTTATTACGTGGAAATTTATAGTAGCCAAATACTCAATGCATATTTCTAAATGTGGAAGGAAGAACCAGAGGACCCGGAGAAAAATCCACGCGACCACTGGGAGAGAGACATGCGAATTCCATCAAACCCACAACCTCCTGTATACTGGGTGAGGTAGTTAACATCTTGCCACCCGAGTCGCCCTAATCCACCCCCGTGTCTCTTCTTCTGCCTGTGTGCCACAGGCGCGTGTCTCCGAGTGCCAGCGCCACGTGACGGAGCTCCAGGAGATGCTGCGTGCCCGCCAGGAGGCGCTGGGGGAGGCGGCGCGGGCGCTGGAACAGCTGCGGGCGCAGCGCGGCGCTGCCGCTCTCACCCTGACAGAGCGCGGGCACGCAGTGGGGCGACACCAGCGGGACGCCCTGGACAACGCAGCCAAGGTACCCGCCACTCACTCACTCAACCACTCATTCACTCAACCATTCACTCACTCAACCACTTCATCCCCCAATCACTCGCTCAACCACTCACTCAACTGCTCACTTAACTACTTACTCGCTCGTTTGCTGAACTGCTCTATCAACTGCTTGTTTGCTCAACCGCTCCCTTGCTCAACCGTTCGCTCAACCGCTTGCTCAACCACTCACGCTCAACCACTCGCACTCAACCACTCCCCCACTCACGCTCAATCACTCACTCACCCACTCGACCATTCACTCAGCCGCTCCTGAATCCCCACTAACCCCCTCTCTCTCCTCCCGCTCTCTCTTAGGTGGATCGTCTGCTCAAAGAGAATGCGTGGATCTCCACAGAGCGCGCTCTATTTGGCCGCCCCAACACGGCGTACGACTTCGCCGCCAGCGACCCAAGCGATGCTGCCCGGAAGCTATCGCGCCTGGAGCAGACACGCCGGCGGATGGTGCACACCGTTAACGAGAGGGCCATGAACCTGCTGGCCCAGTCCGAGGAGAAGGTGAGGGAGAGACAGGGGCGGGGAGAGAGAGGCAGGGAGAGGGGGAGATGAGAGAGGGGGACGAGGAAGACACGGGAAGAGTGAGACAGATCCTGAGACTCTGATCCTGTGTGACCCAATGACCCCAGTACGTGGACCTGATGAGGAAGAAGCGGATCGTGGAGAACGACAAAACCAAGATCTTCAGCGCCATGCAGGAGCTGGATCTCAAGAAGAATGAGGCTCTTAACCTGGCCTGGAGACAGGTACCACACTCGCCACTCGCTAACCACTCGCTCACCATGGAGGAGCTGGATCTCAATAATAACAAGGCTCTCTGGCCTGGAGACAGGTCCCATGCTGACCACTCATTCACCACCATACTCTCCAAGCACTCACTCACTATACTCACCACCCACTTACCACGGAGGAGCTGGATCTCAATAAGAACAAGGCCCTCCACCTGGCCGAGAGGCAAGTTCCACGTTCACCATTCACCACCATAATCACCATTCACTCGCCACCATACCAGTCTCTCTCCCCTCATCTCTCCACCCGCCCCCCCCCCCCGCATGCATCTCCCTCTGCCCGCGTGCGTCTCTTTCCAGGTGAATGGAGACTTCAGCTCCATATTCTCCACGCTGCTGCCTGGCTCCCAGGCGCGTCTCACTCCCGTGGAGTCCTCTTCCTCCACCTCCTCCACCTCCTCCACCTCCTCGCTGCTCCAAGGCTTGGAGTTTCGTGTGGCTCTGGGCTCCGTGTGGAAGGAAAATCTGAGCGAGCTGAGCGGAGGCCAGAGGTGAGGGAGGGGTCCCTGTCGGTTGTGTATATGTGTGTATCTGTGTATTTTTCTCGGTGCTATCCAGGTCCCTGGTGGTGCTCTCTGATCCTGGCGATGCTGCTACCTCTCGGCATATCTCTCTCTATGTTTATCTTTGTATCTCTCTCTCTCTCTGCTGGATAGGTCACTGGTGGCCCTATCCCTGATCCTGGCCATGCTGCTCTTCAAGCCGGCTCCGATTTACATCCTGGACGAGGTGGACGCCGCCCTGGACCTCTCCCACACCCAGAACATCGGACACATGCTGCGCACTCACTTCCTCACCTCGCAGGTACAACAACAGCAGCAGTTGCCAATCGCCATTAAGTGGCGATGACATCACCATGGCGCTTGTGCCAGGCTTCGTGCACTTTAACGCCACGATTACTGTGGAATGCCTGCCGGAAGGAGATCACAGGACGGAGCCAGGTGCTATGGGTTGACTGAGATGACTGGCAGATGCACCACCTGCATGCCCCTTCCTGTGCCAACTTGCTGTGTTTTAGCCGCCCGGCGCTCCGCTTTTTGTTGTTACTTTTCCCCTCATGGTGCTTGTAGCCACTACAGTGGCCAATGGGGGCACTGGATGGATGCAATCGGCTGGTAACCCCTCCACCTTCAATTCATTTACCACTAAATTACGTGAGAAATATCTGTCTGAGCTTTTGCTGGAGGCCCCAGTGGTACAGGCATCTATGAAGACTCGCAGGTACTCACACACACAACAACAACAGACGCCATTCGCCACTAAGCGGCGGTGACGTCGCCACAGCGCTTGTCAGGCCAGATGCACTCTGAAGCCTCGTGAAGTGTCAAAGGCTCGGCAATAGGTGACGGGACAGATGCAGGTGCCATTGGTTGTGCACGGGTGAAATTTGCTTTGCTCAGGCGGTGTTAGCCACTCAGGTTGTGACGGGGTTTCTCTCTTCATTCCTGTTGCCCTGGGCCCCCGGTACTGTTCCTGTTCTGATGTTATGAGCACTGATGCCTACTTCTTTGAGGGCGTATTGGCACGTAAAATAAGATCGATTGTTTGACTTGAGTTGACTGGCAGATGTACCAGCTCTACCCCCTACTGTGCCAAAGTGCTGTAATTTAGCTGCCCAGCACTCGGCTCATTGTTGTGAGGGTTGCTCCTCTGCTCTCCTCTGTTGTTGGAGGGTGACTACCTCCAACTGCCCAGTAGCGTTCTTCACAAGCATCCTCCACAGAGGCCGATCTTAACAGCACTTCAGCAAGTCTACCCAGCTGCACATCCTCCCGTACCTCATCACTCCATGTCTTTTTCAGCCCGTGTCGTGCCCGTTTAGCCCTATCTATGCAGCCAAATAGAAGCAACTTTGCCATGCGGTGGCTGGGCATGCGGGCTCCATAACCCAGCCAATGCAGCCTTGACCACCGGAGCTCACTGATGGGAATGTGTCCAGATCTTTCAAGGATTTGAGAGCTGCTCACATAATCCAGCCTTGTTAAACACAGAATGGATTGTAGGCAGGCCAGTCTGAATGTTTCTAACTGGTGCAGATGTTCCATTAGAGGGGTCCACGTTTCGCACTCGCCCACACACCTACTCAGTCATTCACTCCTACACCCAGAACATCGGACACATGTTGTGCACTCGCTTCTTCACCTTGCAGATACGCTCACATGCACGCTTACCCGTATACCCACTCACCCGTACATTCGCCTGCATAATCCCTCACCCGCACTATGGCTGGACTTCTGTGCCAGGCTAGGTGTTGGTCATGGGACAGACCCCAGGTGCTATGGGTTTGACCCACTGCTATCTCTCCCCATCTCTCTCCCCCCCCCTCCGTCTGTCCCCCCCCTCCATTTCTGTGTGTCTCCCCCATGTCTCTCTCTCCATCTTGCTCTCCCCATGCCCCCCCTCCATGTCTCTCTTTGTCCCCGTGCAGTTCGTGGTGGTCTCTCTCAAGGATGGGATGTTCAACAACGCCAACGTGCTCTTCAAGACGCGCTTCGTAGAGGGCGTTTCAACGGTGACGCGGCATACCAACGCCACCACCACCTCTCGACCAGCAGCCGCCTCCTCGTCCTCTACGAAGGGAAGGGGAGAGGCAGAGGAGAAAAAGGCAAAGAGAGGGCGACTGGGTGATGAGTAGAGTAGAGGGGAGGAGAGGGGGAGTGGGGAAGAGAGAGACGAGACTAATCTAGATTTGAAGTTTTCGTGACTGCAGGGATCCATACTCTTTGGTTCTTTCGGGAAAGTCACGTAGGTATAAAATAAAATAAATTAAATCACGACGTTTCGGGCGCAACACAAGCGTCCGTCATCAGGTGGGACAACCGCAGAAAGAGACAATTGTTGAAGTGGGCAAAAAGTCTGCTTGAGTGTAGAGACGAGACTGTCCCATCTCTCGTGTATGTTAGAAATCCACGTGGCATATACAAATGGATCGTCATACGACGTCTCTCCTGTCTCATGGTGCTATTCGTGAGAAATCAGCAGGGTATCTGTAAATGAATTGCTTTCATGTCCTTCTCTTTGTGGCTATGGCTGTGTCTCTAATGATGTCGGCGTCTATAATTAATGCTAGAATAAGTGTGGTATCTGTAAATGGATCGATCACTTGACAACTACCGGTCTGCATCTCCAGTTCTGTTTCTCTCGTTATTAGCAATCCGTGTGGTATCTGTAAACGGATCTCTGTCTTTCTCTCATTAGGTCTATTTTGTTATTAAAAGTCAATGGGATATCCTAAAGTGAATTGCTTTAATCTGTCTATTTCTAATTAGTTATCGATAATCAGTGTTGCCACTTCACAATAGAATAAATGTGATATATGTAAATGATTACTAAAAATGTGTATTAGGTATCTTAAATGTCAATGTGAATGTATCACTCTACATCTTCACTCACGTCTCTGCTTGTACAGGAGACCCTTGAATATCACGGGGTTACATTCTTGGAAAATGACGCAAAAGCGAAAATAATGAAGCCTTAACCTACATAATGGTTAGGCACACGGCAACCAAAAAGACTCATCGCAATTGAAATAATGTCTGTACTGTATGACAAATAAACAAAAAACTTAATTTAAATAAACGTGTAAAAACCCGAGACTAAAAACATTCCTAAACAATACTAGGTAGAAATACTGTACTTATCAATGCTCTAAGGCGGGTGGACCTTTGTTCCTACGACTGGGGAGCGAGTGTAACGGCATGAACCTGGTGACGCGCACACCTAACCCCCGTGACGATTATCTGAATCGGCCCTGTGCCTCCCCTAGGTCGACTCAGCCTTAAATGAGTACCTGGTGCGATGTGTAAATGTCACCAATGGGGAGACAAAGGCGGCCGGGCGTGGTGCTGGCAGTTCCGGCCTTCATAGGCGCTCACGAACAGCACTTGCCCCAACAGTGTTAATAGGCGACACGGGGAGTCTGCCAGATGCGAGCACAGCAAAGGTTGAGGTGCCACTGACTGCCTCATCCACCCGACATCACGCAACCAGACAATGATACAGTACTTCCGTGTACAGCATACCCGTCAAAGGCCAAAACTAACCCCGGCGACAGCTACATTGGTATTTACAGGTTGCCTGCGTTAGGTCTCCTGTATACTTGGTAGGGTATCTCTACACGGATCATTATACACCTGAATGTTCCATCTTCCCATGGGATTGTGTGTGGGAATGCCAACGGTGTCATGATTGGCATTTTTGGAGGAGGCTCGTGAAGGATGCTACCGTGATGCTCAAAACAACGACCGGAGTGCCAGGAGGCTAAAATACAGCAAGTTGGCACAGTAGGGGACACAGCTGGTGCCATCTGCCAATCAGTCAACCCATGGCACCTGGGTCTGTCCCATGACCTGTTGGTGAGCCTTCAACACTTCATGGCCTTAGTGTACCTGGCCTGGCACAGGTGCTGTCACTGCCACTTAGTAGTGAATGGCAACTATTGTTGGTTGAGTTGCGGTGAGGGATGTAGACGTGGTTGTGATGGATGCTGCTGTAGTTGTCTGCACACTGCAATAATAAACTGCTTTTGCAAAGTCTCCCCTTCGAGTCACTTGCTACATAACCCATTGGGGGGGAGGGGGGGGTGTTATGGGGTTGAGCTTACCAGGAGCTGCTCACTCAAGGCAGGGAGTGTGGAACAAAACGGGGGCAAATGGGTTGGTGGGTGTGAGTGCATGGGTGCATTGGTTCAAGCAGCTGGTTGCTGATACTGAAGCTGGTGCAGAGTTTGCTTGTCTTTGCTAATTGGATTCACACTACCAGATAGCATTGCGCACAGCTGACAGATTGAGTCAAAATATAATTTTATTAATTTGTCAAACATGGGAAGGATACTGTCTGCTATCCATCCTGTACACAAGTTAGTGATAATTATTTTATTATGTTTTATTTTATTATTTTTCTTCTACGTGACTTTACTGAAAGAACCAAGAAGATGACTGCCAGTTCACTTTCATCTCTCCACTCTGCCCTTCTATGCCAGGCCTTTTGTCAGCCTACTGCTGGGTCGTGGAGGGTAGTTATTCGACCATACTTCAGTACATTGGTCAGTTCGGCTTGGTGGAGGCGGGTGTTGCATTGATGCTGGAGTATTGTAGAGTAAAATGATGAAAAATAAATGTATTAATAGTACTCTATGATGTGCTGTGAAGAAGGGCCATTCCTGACAAATTGCCGCCATTTTTTCCTGTTAAGGCCACGGTGCTATTGACCAATGTGTTGCGTTGTGCATGTGCACATCACTTCGAAATGCAGCATCACCAAATAATTAGTCAAATAATGAGTTGATCTTGCTGACACTGCAGCCTTGGAGCAGCGTAAAGTGCCGTTTTTATACATGGTGGCCACCCATCCAAGCCTGATCCAGTGCGGGTTGGTGAAGGCGTGGAGCATAGATGTGGAGAGCATAGAGTTTACAGCACAACAACAAATGTTATCTGCGACGTAATGCCGTGGCATCGACCCTGTAAAAAAATAAAACTGTGAACTCCAGGTGCATGGAGCACGCAGGACACGGGTGACGATGCTGAGCTCGCGAGCGTGAGCAAACAAGTTGTGGAGAAGGCGATTCACCGGGCGGTGCAGCAATACATGCAGGAGAAGGAGCAGCCATCGTGAGCCAAGGAGATCAGGTGGAGCAACCTGGATCGTGACCCGACAGGACAGAGGTCAAAGATGGCCCAATGACGCTGCAGCCGACCCCACGCGGACAACTGAAATATCCTCCTCTTAATCGCGGATGTCCTGTATCGTTCCCGTACCGATCAAGAACAGACAGCAACCTTTGAGGAGTTATTTTTTTTATTAACAGGGGTGTCACGAAGCTTTGAACTTTAGCGTTGACTCCTCTGATGTGGTGGTGATAGACTTTCAAGTACTGCATCTGTTAAATATTAACAGTGCATTCAGGATTATTTGATCCAGATTTCTCTTTTTAATACAAGATGTCAATATCAAGGGTGTTGGTCAGATGATTTTAAACAATCCAGCAGTTATTGTTTGTATTAAATAATGGTATTTTAACATTTACCGTTTTATTACTGTATTACAATGCTTACCCTGCTATGTATTACATAATCACTGTCATACTAATTTACTGTCCTATGCCAATCCACTGCTCGATGAAGATCTCCACAAACCATGTTGGTCACGGGGAATGTTTGACCATAATTGACCACAACAGTCAGTGTGGGTTCATGCAGCGGAGCCTAGAATCAAACCGATTCATGTATCCCTGACCACTAATGTTAGCTGTTGGCTGGGAATCGAACTCAGGTAGCCAGGCTCATAGCACAACGTGTTAACCACTTGCTCCACTTCACCCACTATTCTTGTTTGTGGAAATTAAACCTGGAAATATTTATTACACGTTCAATGAGAATCAATTACAGTGTGTGCAATTAGAAATATAGTAGCCTGTATACAAACACATTCCTGCGGAGGGAGCTGATAGGAACGTTGGGTTGCTCGGTCAATGGCCTGCAGGGTCAACGGCGGCGTGGTGTATTCCGCAAATATGCCCGACTGTGAGGGCGGGCACAACTGGCGTGAGTAGGTTAAACGTTGAGTTTTATAAGGGCACCACGGGGTGACCAGCCCCTCCCCACCCAGCCCCACCCCCCACCCAGCCCCACCCTCCCCACCCAGCCCCTCCCCACCCTCCCTCCCCACCCAGCCCCTACCTGCACGACGAACGGACGGACACAATAATCCCCTGTGGGCTGGTGGAACCAGTGGATTCCTACCAGTATGATACATTTCACATACAGTGGTAGATTATAAAGCAATGTCATTGATATTTATTTTACATTGCATCTGTTCAAATCGTTATTCAATGACCAATTTATTGCACCGTAAACAAAATTAGGCTGCCTCTAACATATATATTCTGCCGTCAATACCAACATAAAAATCTAATTAATACGTTTAATCACAGAGGTTGAAAATACATTGGCATCGTCTACACTTGGATAACAACATATATTTAGAAAAGTGCCAAGACCAGCGTGTGGGAATGTAAATAATTAAACAGTCAAGAGTCTGTTTCATTGCCAAAAAAAAATCACTTTTAGGGCCATCAGCCAAACGTCCCCTCTCGTCCAATGTTTTCCATCAGTACTTTTAAGTACGCATCTCATCAGCAGTGTGTCTTCTTATTCCAGTCCCATGGCCTTTTGGACTCTTTCCCTCCACTGATATCTCCTTGCAGCAGCCTTTCCGCTGCTTTCCGCAGGTCGCTGCACCTTTCAACTGTACTTGATCCCGTTCGATGTTTTATGTGTAACGTGTAGTCAAATCGTGGACTTCCTCTTCGCCTGAGCACCTGCAAGTCTTCCGCCAATCGCCATCCCCTTGACAGCCGTTCACCAATTCTTCCTCTTCAATAGCAGGGGTGCGGCCGGTTAAAAACGAATTCTGCTGGGTTTACGTACTGTTATAGCCATCGTTGGGAGTTCGTTCCCCCCAAAGTAAAATAAAGAGAAGTATAATTGAAATTAATTGAATTTATTAACAGCTGAGTATGGTGTCAAAATTAACTGGGGCATGTGTGGTTAACAATTGCACTTAACGAATTTGGCCACTTGACTGAGTCGAGCGACCGGGTATTTTGACCTCTGTGAGACTGCTAACAAGTAATGTGTATGCAATCTGTCAAACCGTAAGAACTATTCACACACCATTACACAATTTCCTAAGGCGATTAAACCAATCAAATTGATCGAAAGCATTTAATTTTTTACGTCAAAGTATTATGCTAAGAAATTGCTAATTTTACACACATGCTTAACCGAAGCTATAAATTATAGTAAAATACAAAACATGCTTTACCGCTTATATGCTCGTGTACTGTTTTGTAGTAATTTGCATACAAATTCATTAGTTAACTCTTCACTCCCCTAACGATTTTATGAATTTTCATGATGCAGGGTCCCAGTTTAAATCAACAATAAATGTTTCTAATTTTACTATCTCACATGTAATGTTCTCTATTTCTCACCACATCTGTACAATTTTGTTATCCTAAATGGAATCCATTAACCTACATATACTACTCATAAAAAATTTACGTAAATTGTGATACAATCAGCTCATATGATCGATGACAGTTTTACATCACACGATGTTTATGCTGACAATGGTGACGGCTCAGGAAGACCGTCACTCAGCAGTGGATTGATCATGGCTGATGATGATAATTTCTTAAAATAATCGATTCTCACATTATCCAATGCATGTATTGTGAGCATAAAAAAATCAACTGTTTAATTGAAGCATCATTACATGCCTAATATGAATTCTACAAAAACATTATAAATGTGGATTTTTAAGGCAATTAACATGTAAGGCCATTTCTCAATGCACTGCTGGATGACGGCCTCCCCATGCTGTGAGGAGCGTGGAGGATCATACCATGCTGATCAGTTCGAGTTGGTGAATGTGGGGACCAGACACATTGGAGCATTGTACAGTAACAACAATGGATTGTGTTGCATTGGCCCTTTCTGAGAAGGTAACCCTGCAGCCCATACCACCCGTTTTATGCACGATGGACATCCATTCAAACACTAGCCAGGGTCCGCCCTGCTTAGCTTCCAAGATCTGATGAAACTTGGTGCATTCCAGGGGATTGCATCTTAGAAAATGCAGCGTAAAGATGAACTACTCTTTGGAAACATGAGCTAGGATTTTTGAAATGTGCGAAATAGCATTCACTAATGTGCCGATGAAAGAGCGATGAGATCGTTAGACCTGATTTTCTGTGTGACGTACTGCTCGTAAATAGAGCTGCAAATAAACGAAATTGTGTTTTGTCTGCGTGTTGTGTAATTGTATACATTCAACTAATATCCAATTGAAGATAATGTGATTTATAACTGCGACCTATTACATGTGTAGTGGTTAAACGCGGGAATATTCGATAACGGCTGCATGTCCGCACGGCAGCCAAGAAGAGGTGGTTGGTGAGCGTCATCATGGGAAAGTCGAGAGCAGCCAGGGTCAGGATGACCGTTGGGGTAATTCGTTGGGGTAATTAAGGGGGGAGGTGAAATTCAAAAGACCAGTATCTGCCAATCATAGAGGGATCTTCTGGAGAATGTTCTGGAAGGGGCAAAACGAGCCCGAGGGGCGATATGATGAAGACAGAAGACAAGAGAAGCTGAAGCCGGACCCGCCAAGCTAGTTAGAGTATTCTCTGGCGAGAGTGGTCCTGTGTGGACCTGGGTATGCTAGGATAGGGTCGCTAGGGGCAAGCGCAGTCCGTACGTCGGCACGCTTGACCCCCGGACCGTGGTATCAACCAGCGGAGACAGCGAGACACGGGCCCCGTACAGACCAGGAGTAGGACGCTAAAGGCGTGAGCGCCGTCCGTACGTCGGCACGCTTAATGCCGTGGCTGCCGTGGTGTCGACCCACTGAGACAGTGAGACACGGCTGCTCAGAGGGGTGAGAAAAGGAGAGTAGAGAATAGGATAGGGACGGGGCGAGTAAGGGAGCGAACGAGCGACGGACGGCGGATGCTCGGCATAACTAAAACGAGTGTTATAAAACAGACTGTAATAAAGTGGCCCGGGAAGAAGACAAGAAGTCGTCCGTCTTTATTTACAACACTACGCATGTGTCGTGGCGTAACGCGTGGGGTTAGCAAAGAGAGGCTGCAACTGAGGTCGCGCAGAGGTAAGCGGGGAGAAGCAGTGATTGAGCGGGTGCATTTGGGGACAAACAGGTGCAAGCGTCGAGACATGGCTTAGGCGCCGGAGAGGCGGCAGCAATAAGGGGGAGAAGCATTAATTAAGCGGGTGCATTTGGGGACGAACAGGTGCAAGCGCTGGAACACGTGGTCGACGCCGGAGAGGCGAGAGATGGAGTTCGCAACAAGGGTGTGTGTGTTAGTGTAAGTGAGGAGCATGCACACTGGATGCAAGGTAAATAAAGTGACACGGGAGACAAGCTTGGAGTGTCCGTGTAAGTACTTCACTACACATGTATACAGCCCTTATGTTAGGCCACTTTCGGTCATAAGACATCAATGTGAGGGCCGCCACACATTTGAAACCATTGGGTGTGACAGCATTATGGGGTATTTCCACATTTGTGTATTGTCAGGGGCCGCACGTCAGGGGCCCCACTAAAGGCCACAGGGGCCGCCAGTGGCCCGCAGGCCTTGCAATGAAGAACACTGCAATATGTCAATCCACTGATGTGGGTAATTTGGTCATACTTCATCCCACTAGCCATTGCAGGTCATGAAGGCAGGGAGCATATAAGTACAATTATTATTTTTGCTGCCCACCGCATAGCCCCATAGCCTAAAACGACATCTGTGCATGGTGGTCACCCATTCAAGCACTATCCAGACTCAACTTTGCATATCTTCCGATATCTTATGAGATCAAGAACATTCTGGCTGATATGGTCATATGCCATAGACTATAATCAGTATACATATTACTCTACATATGACATTCTAATGGGAATGTATAAAATCTTCCTACCTATAAAAATATCCGAGGCCATGGTCCTCAAGATATAACTTTGTTGGGCAGGGCACATCGCCAGGATGGAGAACCACCGCTTACCTAAGATTGTGCTGTATGGGGAACTGTCCTCTGGCCATCGCGACATAGGGGCACCACGAAAGCGATACAAAGACTCCCTGAAGAAGTGCTTCACTGCTTGCTGCATCGATCACCGTCAGTGAGCAACACAAGCAGCTGATCGCAACTCCTGGCGGCACACAGGGCCCGTATGGAGGACTAAAGGAGAAGGAGGAAGAACCATGATCCCTCAGCACCCATCCCAGATCAGACCTATACTTGCAGCCGTTGTGGCAGGACCTGCCTGTCCCGCATAGGCCTCGTCAGCCACCAGCGTGCCTGCAGAAGACATGGATGTCCTTCCTAGATCTTCGTTCGCGAAGCCAAGCCATGATGATGATGGTGATAAAAATATCAATAATTGCTGT
The DNA here is from genome assembly GCF_015708825.2 of Lethenteron reissneri. Taxonomy (NCBI): domain Eukaryota; kingdom Metazoa; phylum Chordata; class Hyperoartia; order Petromyzontiformes; family Petromyzontidae; genus Lethenteron; species Lethenteron reissneri. The sequence continues at coordinate 14,044 of NW_026891243.1, read as the reverse complement.
TATTGCCACATTCACATTTGATCATAACGACTTTCACGTGATTATTGATTTTCTTGGCAGGAGGCATCACTGATTTCCAAATGAACCTTGAAGAATATAGGGTACAGTGTTTACATTTAGAACCCCTGCATTTTGCTAAGGGATTTATACGCGTTTATAGATTTACACAGACGTGACAATGAACAAGGTCACTTTTGAAATATGCTTGCTTGTTGAAACGTATATTTATAAGCAAAAAAAAAACATCACAGAGATGCATTGCAATAGACATTTACAGCCAAGTTTTACGACACAATATTGTTAACACGTTTAAAAAAATCATTACTCTGCCCAGGTTTATAACCATAATTGATGACAAATGGACGTAGCGTGGAAAGTTATTGTGGTAATATATTCATGATATTGACTGAACGCATTGGACTGTGACCCAATTTAATTGCAGAGACGACCAGAGCTTTGGCAATTCAAAAAAAAATATTTTGAGCGTTGCTGACATTAATGAGTGAAATAATGTAAGCAATTCAATGTTGTGTATCCCCCACAGGAATTGCTGCTGCCACAGAAGTCAGAGGTCATGCAAATATATTTTTCAACAGGATACCATGAATACAAACGTGCATATAGTGTTCCGTCAAAAATTGACACATTTGAACATTCTTATCATGTGCATGGAGAGCACATTTTGTCAATCCACGGCTAGATAAAGACCTCCCCCGTTGCCATACAAGGTCATGGAGGTTATATGACCATACTTCACCACGCTGGTCAGTGTCGGTTGGTGAAGGTGTGCAAGTGTAGTGGTGGTATTGACGTGCGCCGACAGTGATGGATCACGGGGCGCGGGGTTGGGCACGCGATGTGGGCGTGGCATGGACGCGCGCGCCGGTGGTAAGGCGCGCTCACACAAGCTGGGAAAAGAGGATCGTAGCGAGTGCGCAGTGATTGGTCAGATAAGTGGGTGCTCTCAGCGACGTCCGCAGGAGGGGTATAAAGGGAGACGCGCGAGAGCACTCGTGGTCAGTGTTAACCAGTTGAAGACCGAAGACGGGGTGGAGGAGGTAGTGGCCCGAGACCCCTAGTCCCGCCGTCCTTGTGAGGACCGGGGCCCTGTGTGGCTCGGAGCCGAGACTGGGGGACCCGTAGTCCGACGCCCGTGTGGGTCGGGACGGTGGTACCCAGAGCCGAGACGGGCACCCCCGGCTGGGTGTGTCCCGGAAGGCTACGGGGCGTAAGAGCCCGTGTCAGTATAGCTGAGTGGGTGTTAGTCACCCGTGTAGCTGAGTGGGTGTTAGTCACCCGTGTAGCTGAGTGGGTGTGAGTCACCCGAGTAGCTAAGTGGGTGTCAGTCACCCGTGCAACGAAGTGGGTGTTAGTCACCCGTGTAGCTGAGTGGGTGTGAGTCACCCGAGTAGCTAAGTGGGTGTCAGTCACCCGTGCGACGAAGTGGGTGTTAGTCACCCGTGTAGCTGAGTGGGTGTGAGTCACCCGAGTAGCTAAGTGGGTGTTAGTCACCCGTGTAACGAAGTGGGTGTTAGTCATCCGTGTAACTACAAGTTGGTGAAAATAAAGAGTGTGCTACCCGTGAAGACGTCTCCCGCCGAGTTACTACTTTACACAAGCATACACATTGTCGTACTGCGGCAACTTACAACATCTGTTACTGGTAGGAACCTGGTTACACCAGCCCACAGGGGATTATTGTGTCCGTCCGTCGTGCAAGGAGGGGCGTCATCGGCGCGCGCCGGAGATCTCCATTATGCGCCTGCAGACGGAGCCGACATCTTCTACAACCACAGCGGCGCGTGGGAAAATCGTTCCAACGACGACGACGGCGATCGAGTCCTCCAGCAACGATTGCCCGCGCTGTCGGTGTTCAAGGCGGACGGGGGCGACTGGGGAGCCTTCCAGCGACGGTTCGTCGCGCATCAAGAAATGTCGGGGTGGTCCGACACCACTGCCCTGCGCGCGCTGCCAGCGATGCTCGACGACGACGCGCTTGCAGCCTTCACATCGGCCCCGAGGTCGTCCCGCTCAACGCTCCAGGCCGCGCTACACCTGATGGCCAAGGTGTTCGGGCCACCCTCGACCTGTCGCCACCAGTTCTACGATCGGCGGAAGGTGGTTGGAGAAACAACGCTCGCCTATCGCACGGCGCTGCTCGCCCTGGCAGACTCAGCTTTTCCCCGCATGGACAAGGAGGGGAAGGACGCCATGGTGACGGAGCAGCTGTTGGCGTTGGCTCACGGATTGGGAGTTCCCATTAATACGGCGGACGAGATGGACATTTGCTCTCTGGGGATTGCCACAAGTATTCACGCTTACGAAGTCCTAAAGCGAAAGCCGACGGTCGTCTGCGCATCGGTGGGGAACGGGGCACCGGCCGCCACGATCGTCGGCCCTCAGCCTGCTGTGCCTCGGGAGGAGGCCTTCGCTGGTTCAAGGCCGGGGGAGTGGAGAACGGGAGGTCGTTCGCCCACACGCTCCTCCCGCAAGCTGGAGCAACCGAAACCTACGACGTCCCTCGTCGTCTGCTACAACTGCGGCCTTCGGGGCCACGTCGCGTCCGGGTGCCGGGCCCCACGTCAACGCACCGCGGGACCACGTCCGGACGACGACCAGGGCCTCAAGACATCCCAGCTGAACCCGGCAAGTCGCGGCACCTCACACGTTCGGTCCACATGCACGGCACAGTCGGGTCGCCGCTTAGCGGTGGGGGGACCGTGTATGGGCACCGGGGGTTCGGTTCGGCGAGAGGGGTCCGCGTACGGCCCGAAGGCAGTCGAGTGGTCCGAATTGGCCCACAGGATTGTGGCTGCGTCGGCCGGGTCGTCCGTGGTAACGGGGTACATTGACGGGGTTGAGGTCCGGGTGCTCGTGGACACGGGTGCGTCGGCCACTATTTTTTCGGACCTTATTTATAATATTCTCCCCGTCCAATGTCGACTCCTTCTGCCGGTGGACGTACCATTTTACGCGGCGAACGGGGGATCTTTGGGAATCATCGGCCAGATTCGGGCGAATATTTGTATTGGCGACATTAAATTGGCGGGTCCTATTTTTGTATCATCATCGTTGGCCGTTCCTTGTTTACTAGGCACGGACTTTCTGTCTAAAATGCCCATCAAAATTCTCATAGACCAGGCCTGCATTGAGCTCCCGTCGGGTCGGCGGGTTGAGTTTTTGAAGAGTCCAAATAAGATACGCACGGCTTGTGCGACGGTGCAGGCGCTGGCAACCCGGACTGTACGGGTGCCCCCGGGATCGCAAATGTTGGTACCCCTTCGGTTGAGAAAACCCCTTGGGGCGGATGCGGGGGCACAGGGAGTTCTATTGGGGCCGTCTAACAGGGCTAAAGGGGACCTCGACTTAGCGGTGGCCCAGACCATGGTGAGGGGGGACAGTGAGCCGTTCGTTGTGGTCCTGAATACGGGGTCGCGGCCGGCCGTGATTACGCAGGGAACGGTGCTGGCTCACGCCGCGCCGCTACCCGTCGAGGAACAGCTCGTTGCTCACGCCGATTCAAATGTCGATACGCATCCCCAAAGTGAGGAGGGGACGGAGTGGTTGGACTCGTTGTGTGCCGGGTCCAGTACCTTGTCCAGTGTGCAGTTGGGTGCATTGAGGGGCTTGCTGCTCGAGTTCGCTGACGTGTTTAGCAGGCACAAGTACGACATTGGCTGCACAGACCTGTTGCGCCACCACATAGAGACTGGGGACGCGGCCCCTATTCGACAGAATCCCTTCCGGCTCAGTCCAGCCGAGAAGGAGCATGTGCAGTCGGCAGTAAATGACATGTTGGCGGCCGACATCATTGCGCCCTCTTCCAGTCCGTGGGGTGCTCCTATCGTCTTGGTTAAAAAACAGGATGGATCCCTGCGGTTCTGTGTCGATTTCCGCCGCCTAAACAAAATATCAATGGCCGATGCGTATCCGCTCCCCAGGATGGATGAGTCGCTGGATGCCTTGGCAGGAGCACAGTTTTTTTCGACGCTCGATTTGCTTTCGGGATTTTGGCAATTGCCCCTCGATGACGAATCAAAACCAAAAACCGCTTTCCGGACACCGGGAGGCCTATTTGAGTTCAACCGATTGCCCATGGGTTTACATTCCGCTCCTGCCACGTTCCAGAGGCTCATGGAATTGGTTTTGTCGGGCCTCCAATGGGACACCTGTTTGATTTACCTCGATGATATCATCGTTTTCAGCCGAACTTTTGAGGAGCACCTCCAGCGACTGAGAGCAGTGTTTCTCAGGATGCGTTCCGCGAAGCTAAAGTTTAAACCGGCTAAATGTTTTCTGCTTCGGGAATCGGTCAGGTATTTGGGCCATATGGTTAGCCGTTCGGGGATCTCGACGGACCCTGCTAAGACGCAATGCGTCGGCTCATGGCCAACACCGACCTCTGTTACTGAAGTCCGCAGCTTCATAGGATTTGCCTCCTATTACCGTCGTTTTGTCAAGCAGTTTGCCACCATAGCCAGGCCCCTGCACGCTTTGACGGCTAAAGGGGTGCGGTTTCACTGGGGGCCGGAGGAGGAGGCCGCGTTCTGCTCCCTTCGTGACGCCTTGGTGCAGGCTCCCCCCTTGTGTTACCCCGATTTCACGCAACCGTTTGTGCTCGACACGGATGCCAGTAACACGGGTATCGGGGGAGTGCTCTCACAGGTGGTCGGGGGGGTCGAACGGGTGGTCGCCTACGGTAGCAGGGTTCTGTCCCCCGCGGAACAACGCTACTGCGTGACACGGCGTGAATTGCTGGCGATTGTGTTTTTTATACAGCAATTCAGGCCGTATCTGTATGGCCGTCACTTTACGGTTCGCACGGACCATGCGGCTCTCCAATACGCTATGCGGGTGGCGCAGCCATCCGGCCAATTGTCCCGATGGTTGGAGGTCCTTCAGGACTACCAATTCACGACGATTTACCGCAAGGGGTTGCGCCACTCGAATGCGGATGCATTGTCACAGTTGCCGACGCGTACGGAATGCGCACGTCAGTTAGGATCGGCGCGATGTAAACCCTCTGTCGCTGTCCCCGCGGAAGTGGTGCTAGCCGCCACGAATACTACGGGGGTCGACGCCCCCACGGGGAGGGACTCGCTGTTAGCATTGCCTCTCATCGAGTGGGGCCGTCTGCAAATGGCCGACAGCTCCCTACTCGCGCTACGTCGGAAGGTTGACGTTCCCGAGGGCGGGGAAACGCGGGTCGGTTCCTGGGTGTGCAGACAGGGCCTCTTGATGAAGTGGGACTCCATGTCCCGGCGTCACATGCTTGTGGTGCCGGTTGCTGTACGGGGTAAGGTCGTCCTGGCTGCCCATGAACGACTCATGCATCTGGGGTTTCACAAAACGCTCGCCCTCATTCAGCGAGACTACTATTGGCCGGGGATGGGCAACGACGTGGCGAACATTCTTAAGGGGTGTGTAGGGTGCGCTAAAAGAAAACCGCCACCAATAGCGGCTAATCCACCACTGCAATCCATTCAAGTTTCGCGCACGAACGAATTGGTCGCGCTAGACATCTTGGGGCCCTTTCCCACTACACCTCGGGGAAATAAGTTCCTGCTGGTTGGCGTAGAGTACTTCACCCGCTGGCCCATGGCGTGGCCACTCGCCAACCAGTCGGCTGCGGCAGTGGCGAACGCCTTTGTCCAAGGTTACGTTTTGGACAAAGGCGCCCCCGAACGCTTGCTGACGGATCAGGGGAAAAACTTTTCGAGTGTTTTGTTGCGCGAGGTGTGCGACCTGTTGGGTACAAAGAAAGTACGTACCTCCCCGTACCACCCGCAGACTGACGGTATGGTTGAACGTCTGAACAGGACGATTACGTCTATGCTGTGCCAACAGGTATGCGACGACCAGGTGGATTGGGACTTACAGGTACCGGGGGTACTAGCGGCCTATCGGATGGCACCCCATGCGGCGACGGGGTTTTCTCCATTTTTTCTGATGTATGGGCGGGAGGCTGATCCGGCCATGGACGTCCAACTGGGGATTTCACAGCCACGTGCAAAATCTAAATTGGCAGACCATATTAAGTTTAACATCGCCAAATTGGCTGAGGCGCGTGAGGCTGCGAGATTGAATTCACGCTCTCGGCAGATCGCGAACGAGCGATTGCATGAACGGAAGGTGCATACGCACAATTGGGAACCGGGCGATAAGGCCTGGCTGCATTGTCCACACGCACCGTTGGCTACGTCCCCCAAACTGTTGAGACCATGGAGGGGACCGGTGGAAATTGTGCGGGTTGCACGACCCCAGAGTATACAGATTAAATGGGGAAAACGCCGTTGGTACGTGCACCCCTCCCGACTGAAACCCTACGCGGCGCCGCGTGACCCCGGGTTGTGCCGTGACGACCGAGCGTGTGATGTGACCGTCGACTCGGGGAGGGATGTGTCGCAGGCTGATCCTCACGTGTCTCCACCTGACCCACCCCCAGGTGTCTCGGACCTGACGGCTGTTGACCGTCGGGAACCGGAACCCCGCGGCTCACGCGGAGCCCCGATGCCTGGCCCATGCCTTCCTGAACTGCCGGCGCCGCCGGATGGCCAACTGCGTCCTGTGCCGTACGACGGTCCAGCAAGGCGGACTCGGGCAAGGACGCAACACTTTTCATGAAAAAAAAAAAAAATTTTCTTTTTTTTGTTAAAGCCCGACCTCGTTGCCGGCTTTCCCCTCTGCCGGGGTAATGTCCCGTTCAAGGGACGCTCGGACACATTGGGACGCTGCATGAGTCGGAGAGAAAAGAAGAGAAAATGAATAAAGAAATTTTTTTTTATTGTTATTCTTTCCGCATACACAGTATCGTTGCCACTCGCCGGATTGTGCATATTGTTCTTGTTGTGGGTGGGGCGGTTGCTGGGTTTTGCGGATTGCGGTGTTCATGTTGTGTTGTTAGGGTTTTGTTGTTATGTTACGGGGCACACATAGGGGTGAAGGGGTGTTGTATATTTTATTAACAGCCGGGTCGGCTGCGAGCTATGTGGTAGGGGGTGATGTAGTGGTGGTATTGACGTGCGCCGACAGTGATGGATCACGGGGCGCGGGGTTGGGCACGCGATGTGGGCGTGGCATGGACGCGCGCGCCGGTGGTAAGGCGCGCTCACACAAGCTGGGAAAAGAGGATCGTAGCGAGTGCGCAGTGATTGGTCAGATAAGTGGGTGCTCTCAGCGACGTCCGCAGGAGGGGTATAAAGGGAGACGCGCGAGAGCACTCGTGGTCAGTGTTAACCAGTTGAAGACCGAAGACGGGGTGGAGGAGGTAGTGGCCCGAGACCCCTAGTCCCGCCGTCCTTGTGAGGACCGGGGCCCTGTGTGGCTCGGAGCCGAGACTGGGGGACCCGTAGTCCGACGCCCGTGTGGGTCGGGACGGTGGTACCCAGAGCCGAGACGGGCACCCCCGGCTGGGTGTGTCCCGGAAGGCTACGGGGCGTAAGAGCCCGTGTCAGTATAGCTGAGTGGGTGTTAGTCACCCGTGTAGCTGAGTGGGTGTTAGTCACCCGTGTAGCTGAGTGGGTGTGAGTCACCCGAGTAGCTAAGTGGGTGTCAGTCACCCGTGCAACGAAGTGGGTGTTAGTCACCCGTGTAGCTGAGTGGGTGTGAGTCACCCGAGTAGCTAAGTGGGTGTTAGTCACCCGTGCGACGAAGTGGGTGTTAGTCACCCGTGTAGCTGAGTGGGTGTGAGTCACCCGAGTAGCTAAGTGGGTGTTAGTCACCCGTGTAACGAAGTGGGTGTTAGTCATCCGTGTAACTACAAGTTGGTGAAAATAAAGAGTGTGCTACCCGTGAAGACGTCTCCCGCCGAGTTACTACTTTACACAAGCATACACATTGTCGTACTGCGGCAACTTACAACATCTGTTACTGGTAGGAACCTGGTTACACCAGCCCACAGGGGATTATTGTGTCCGTCCGTCGTGCAAGGAGGGGCTGGGTGGGGAGGGAGGGGCTGGGTGGGGAGGGGAGGGTGGGGAAGGCTGGGTGGGGAGGGTGGGGAGGGGCTAGGTGGGGAGGGTGGGGAGGGGCTGGGTGGGAAGGGTGGGGCTGGGTGGGGTGTGGGAGGGGTGGGGCTGGGTGGGGAGGGGCTGGTCACCCCGTGGTGCCCTTATAAAACTCAACGTTTAACCTACTCACGCCGGCTTGTGCCCGCTCTCACAGTCGGGCATATTTGCGGAATACACCACGCCGCCGTTGACCCTGGCCATTGACCAAGCAAACCAACGTTCCTACCAGCTCCCTCCGCAGGAATATGTTTTATGCGTGGTAGTCGCTCATGAAATTAGTATTCAGGCTTAAGCCAGCTTATCTTTCAAGATCTGACTAGATTTGGTGCATTCTGGGTTCTTTCGTCACAGGGAACTCCCCTGATGTAAGCTCACAAATACAGCAATAAGTGTCATGTTGTTGTTCCAGAAAGCTTCCCACCTTTTTCTATTAACACCTGAAAACCTCTTCCAATTACTGGACTGTAAATTGCATCTCAACATTTCTATTTATAGCTCACTTGATAAAAGTGTACAGACGCTTTTAACCAACGTGAAACATGTACAGTATTTAATATATCACAACAATAATACTAATAAGATTTTGAAATGTTTCTGCCTGGAGGTTGCTATATGTTGCTATAATTGGAGAACTTGGCTTAATATTTTTTACACATTATTTAGGTGTTTGTAATTACACTTCAGTATTAACACAATTTACAGAGGGCTTTCATGTAAAAAAAGTGGATTCCATGTGTTACAGTTAAGTTCGTTCATTTGAAGGGATAAGAAAATCTATATTGACAAAACCCTGGGTGTTGTGGTGGCAGATGCCTGTATTCTAGAGCTTTGGAGGCAAAGGGTTGGTGGATAATGAAGATTTTTGAAACGTCCAAAACCAACTTAAACCTTTTAGTGTAAAAAACACAACCAAGTGCAAATTCACTGACACTAAGACTCCTTTTTTCAAGGGACGTGGCCAGGTGGCAGCACAGAAAGTGCATTTCTTGACCTATTTGTTTAGTCCTGTGAGTATTCTTTCTTTAAATAAATGGTGAGTTTTCTCCGGGTGCTCCTCGTGTTTTCCAACACCAAACACTCTACTTGTTAAAAGGAAATGGCCAAACATCCTAAGGGGAAACCATCCCGGAAAAAAAGTATTGAATCTTAGTGAGGCTTTTATGGCTACTTAAATGCGATGCCATTTAAAATGACTATTTTAAGATAACGGCTTCCTGACGTGCTAAATGTGATGGTCATAAGTTCATATATCAGGGTTACTTCAGCCCAGAATTCTTCGATCAAGACATTAGATATCACTTTGTGAGGAGTCAACAGTGGGTTTTCAATGTGTCAACTGGCCACTTTCCAGGGGAATGTGGACTTTCCAACAGCTGATCCCTCCAACAAAAATAAACCCCCATCCAGTTCCAATTTAAAGACAGCCACCGTTATAGAATGTGGTATATGTGTAGTGAGTCCAACTGAGTTGCAGACGTTCTTTAGAGGCAACACTTATATTGTAACATCAACCCGCTGACACAAAGGGGTAACTGCCCCTTCACCAGATACAGCCTAGGGTGGTGACCACCCAACTAACTACATTATACGTAGGAGTTACAGTTACGAAGGGTCAGACCCTCACTCGGGTCCCCGACCACGTGTTGATGGTTCGTAGGACGTAGAACTTCCAGCTTGTAGACGTGGCGCTTCCAGCTTGTAGACATAGAGCTTCCAGCTTGTAGACGTAGAGCTTCCAGCTTGTAGACGTGGAGCTTCCAGCTTGTAGACGTGGAGCTTCAGCTTGTAGACGTAGAGCTTCCAGCTTGTAGACGTAGAGCTTCCAGCTTGTAGACGTGGAGCTTCAGCTTGTAGAATGCAGCGACCCCGGTCCCTCTCAGGGACCCACCTTATATCCCCCCAGGTCGGGGCGCCTCTCCCTTAGACCCGCCCACCTTCTCGAGCTTTCTAGCTGTCTCTCGATCCCTCTGGAGAGCTCTCCCCGGACACGTGATCACCCCCTAGCCCCACCCCCCTCCACCTGGGGGCCTCTCTGTGGACACTCCGGATCACGTGTCTATGGGGTCAACCAGAGTGCCATGTCCCGGGGCAACCCTGCCCCTGGGCTGACACTCTCCCATTTCCCGCTGTGGGAGCCCTCACCGCACACCATGCGTGGTGCCCGCACTATCCCAGCGCTCACCAAGCCCCGCTGGGGCTGGTACCACAACCACCACGGGGTGTACGCGATGACGGTGCATCGCATCGCACGCCACGGCCCTCTCAGGCCGGCACCATGTAGTGACATCCCCGATGTCATTACATATTAACAGGGTTGTTTTTACATGTAGATGCCCCGACCGATTTATAACGGCCTTCTTACTTCTCAACCTTAATAACTGTACTGTCTTGTGAAAATAATGGCTCCATACATCAAAGGGGGATTTAAAGATGTAACGAGTGTATTGACATTGGTGGGAGACACGTGGGGGCTTTGAAAGTAAATGTTTTCTAAACATCCTATTATTTTAGTGGAGTATCTATAAATACAATGCCCTATGCAGCTATGCGCTGTAGGTCAGGGACTTGAACATAAAATGTTGTTATTTACACATTAATAATGTAACGTACTACAAATAAAAACCGGTTCCGCATCCACATCGTCACATTGCTTATTTATATACTGCATTTATATTTCGTTAACATACCTGTCAACCCCTTATCAGTGCCCTACCTTATTACAGACCAATTCAGATCTTATTGGTCACATCGTGCTCTTATAAATCTCAACGTTCATCCTACAACGTCTGATCACAAGGGAGAAACACAAACAAATAGACAATAATTGGTTTTGCCCGTATTGAAACGGCTGTACACCGTATGGACCTGAAAACTCAATTTCCCTGTACAATAATACGGGTAACCCGTATGGGTTGACAGGTATGGAAAGGGTAAAAGCTAATCTTGTATTTTCCATCATTTTGACACTACCAAAAAAAAAGGTCCCATAGATATAATGTAATGCGTCGTCCATCAACGCAAATCACCACCTTGAATTCTCTACCGAGTGTGACTACTCCACATACCGTGTCAACCCATACGGTTTACCCGTATTCTTGTACATGGAAATTGAGTTTTTTTTTATTTATACGGCGTACAGCAGTTTCAATACGGGCAATTTTTTAAAATAAAACGTCTGTTTGTGTTTCTGTCTTGTGATGCGACTTTGTCGGATGAACGTTAAGATTTATAAGAGCACGGGGTGACCAATAATGTCTGAATTGGTCTGCAATAAGGTAGGGCACTGATAAAGGGGTGGACAGGTATGATTACACGTGGCAGTTGGATCCGTGTCGCATACGTTATAGGTGGGGTTACCACCCGTCCCGGTTTGACCCGGATAATCTTGGAGATTGGCATCAATATTTGTGCGGTATACGTTTATATGTACCGGATATATGATGGGTGGCTGAGAAATATCTCGGTTTGATCTTCAGCGGTAAAGGTGGCAACCCTTATTAAGAGTTACTTGCATCAAGTTCATTGATTAGGTATAGCCCTGTGAGCCATTCGGCTTTTGAATCGGGTGCAACCGCAACAAACAAAAAACAAAAACATGAATAGCGCAATAATCGACATTTTCACTGTAAATCCAGAACTGTATTGTAATTAGATCTCTTATTAGTTCCATCTACAGCCACTAGAGGCCTCTAAATTCAAAATGTTTCAACATTTTGTTCGATTCTTTTAATCGAATAATCGAATCTGCATCCCGGCAAGTTAAAATCTGAATTGCTTTGGCAATGGGGCGAATATTTACGCCTTTACAATATACCCCTAGTTGTACAATAAACCCATACAATTCATAGACATAAGTTGGTAAAACGCACACTGGAGTTCGGCTCAGCCCAACTAATGAAAACATAGTCGTGGCCATTCCACATTTCTGTGACGGGGTCTGGTCTTCCGACCGGACTATCTCTACGTATTATACTGTAAAGTATGAATTTTTAAAAAATATATATATACTACGTACATTTCACGATATTCTAAACACTGCCAACATACATAACTGTTCGAAAAGTAAAATGAACGGGACTCTTGAAACGGTGATGGGCGTGGAGAGCGGGGGATTATATCGCATCGCGGAAGGATACATTAATCGCGGAGCCAATGTGAAGCTGCTCTATATAAGGCTGGCTGGGGGGAGGGGTGCTGAGGCTCACAACGCGCGGGGCCGCACGTGGACGCACTCCTCGGCGACTGCGAAAATTTCCTCTTCATAAAGTCGCGGGCGAAAACTTGTGAGGCGATAAACATTCGATTTCTCATGAAAAGTGTCACTTTTACCAGCTCGTTTTAATGCGGCGATGTGAACGAGACGTTTAAAAGTTTGTTTTAAATGCGGAATTTTAAATAAATATATTGAACGGTAGATGTCGCGGTTTGGCGCAATTTTAAATGGAACGCGTGTGGTGAAACGTCGTCGCGATTTTCTCGTTTCTCGCTTGCGTTGAAACATTAATCGGTGTGTCTCGTTATTGTTTTTTTCTACACGTCTTGTTGTCTTTTAAAAATAATAATTAGAAGGCGGCCTCAAGATGATGCCTGGGAGGGGCCGCGCGCGTGCCCGCGGGCGCGGCCGTGGCGACGAGGCCGCACCACCTCCTGCGCATGCGCAAGGCGATGCCGGAACTGCGTCCGCTGTGAGTTTTTCAAGCACGTGGCGTTAAGAAATACAACACGCACACGAGTCTGAGATAATTGTTGTTAATTATTTGTTGTTGTGTGATTTATTATTTTAATATTATTATAATATTTTATTATTTTAAGAGCTTGTCTCTTGGAATTTTGCCTCGCTTGATACAGTAAATTTAGCTGTGACGGTCCCACCTGATGACGGAGACTTGTGTTGCCTCCGAAACGTCATGATTTATTATTTTAATATTATTATAATATTTTATTATTTTAAGAGATTGTCTCTTGGAATTTTGCCTCGCTTGATACAGTAAATTTAGCTGTGACGGTCCCACCTGATGACGGAGACTTGTGTTGCCTCCGAAACGTCATAATTTATTATCTTAATATTATTATAATATTTTATTATTTTAAGAGCTTGTCTCTTGGAATTTTGCCTCACTTGATACAGTAATTTTAGCTGTGACGGTCCCACCTGATGACGGGAGACTTGTGTTGCCTCCGAAACGTCGTGATTTATTATTTTAATATTATTTTAAGAGCTTGTTTCTTGGAATTTTGCCTCACTTGATACAGTAAATTTAGCTGTGACGGTCCCACCTGATGACGGAGACTTGTGTTGCCTCCGAAACGTGATTTATTATTTTATTTCTATTTTTTATTTTTACCTACGTGACTTTACCGAAAAAACCAAAGAGTATGAATCCTTGCAGTCACGAAAGCTTCAAATCTAGAATTAGAGTTGTTTAGTTAGCTCAAGTCGACGTCGTTCTCTCGATTGTTCGCGATGATGACGGGCGTCGAGATGGCTGCCGATGATTAACAACAAAATTTTCCATTTCTACTCTTTGGTTTTTTCGGTAAAGTCACGTAGGTAAAACAATAAAATAAATGAAAACAACTAAATTAAATCACGACATTTCGGAGGCAACACAATTTTCCCTCATCAGGTGTAAAAAGGCACAAAAGTTTTCATTTATTGTATTGTTTTGCCTACGTGACTTTACCGAAAAAACTAAAGAGTATGAATCCTTGCAGTCACGAAAGCTTCAAGAATTTTCCATTTCCCCGCGGATCTCGATGGCAAATCCCCCCCCCTCCACTAATATTGGTATTAATTAAAACTCACAAAATTAATGATGGGTATATATTTCTCTGTTCAACAGCTTGGTGCCTAATTACAGACCAATTCGGACCTTATTGGCCACCCTTTGCTCTTATAAATCTCAACGTTTATCCTACAAAATCCCATCACAAGGGAGAAACACAAATAGACCAAAAAATGTTGCTGTATGGACCTGAAACTATTTCCCTGTACAAGAATACGGGGTAAACCTTATTGGGTTGATGGGTACGGG